>NW_028278823.1:0-300000 GCF_059751315.1 Micrasema longulum
TCTAGTCTGGTTTAAAATGATTTTTTTAGTTCTAGGTAAGAAGTTCGGGTATCATTCATCACCATCCACGGGATATTATTGTGTTATGCACGGGAAACGATGAGACCACCATATTTATTAATTTTATAGTGGCTCTACGAATCCCTCGTATCGCTCAATAGAAATAGCACGAATATAATAGACAGCAGAATCTCCGTTGTCCAGGCGAACCTCACCCTGAGCCTTTTGGGTGAGTCATGTCATTTTGAGACATGTTTTAATGTATTCTGACATGCTTGAAGAATACCTCTTGGTGGTCACTAGTGTGGTTTAAAATGATTAATTAAGTTTAAGGTAAGAAGTTCTGGTTTCATTCATCACCAACCATGGATATAATTGTGTTATGCACGGGAAACGATGAGACCGCCATATTTATTAATTTTATAGTGGCTCTTCGAATCTCTCGTATCGCTCAATACATAGCACGAATATAATTGACAGCAGATTCTCCGTTGTCCAGGCAAGTCGCACCCTGAGTCTTTTGGGTAAGTCATATATTTCAAAGAAGAGGTGAACAGTACTGGTATCGTTCGTAATAAACCATTCATATCGTTTTGTTATGCGAGGGAAACGATGAGACCACCATATTTATTAATTTTATAGTGGCTCTTCGAATCTCTCGTATCGCTCAATACATAGCACGAATATAATTGACAGCAGATTCTCCGTTGTCCAGGCAAGTCGCACCCTGAGTCTTTTGGGTAAGTCATATATTTCAAAGAAGAGGTGAACAGTACTGGTATCGTTCGTAATAAACCATGCATATCGTTTTGTTATGCGAGGGAAACGATGAGACCACCATATTTATTAATTTTAACGTGGCTCTTCGAATACCTCGTATCGCTCAATAGATAGCACGAATATATTGACAGCAGAATCTCCGTTGTCCAGGCGAATCTCACCCTGAGCCTTTTGGGTAAGTCATGTCATATTGAGACATGTATTATGTATTCTGACATGCTTGAAGAATACCTCTTGGTGGTCACTAGTGTGGTTTAAAATGATTAATTAAGTTTAAGGTAAGAAGTTCCGGTTTCATTCATCACCAACCATGGATATAATTGTGTTATGCGCGGGAAACGATGAGACCACCATATTTATTAATTTTATAGTGGCTCTTCGAATCTCTCATATCGCTCAATACATAGCACGAATATAATTGACAGCAGATTCTCCGTTGTCCAGGCAAGTCGCACCCTGAGTCTTTTGGGTAAGTCGTGTCATTTTGAGACATGTATTTGGACATGTTTGAAGAATACCTCTTGGTGGCCACTAGTGCGGTTTAATATGATTTTTATTGTTCAAGGTAAGTAGTTCCGGTATCATTCATCACCAACCATGGATATAATTGTGTTATGCACGGGAAACGATGAGACCACCATATTTATTAATTTATAGTGGCTCTTCGAATCTCTCGTATCGCTCAATACATAGCACGAATATAATTGAGAGCAGATTCTCCGTTGTCCATGCGAGTCTCACCCTCAGCCTTTTGGGTTAGTCATGTTATTAAGAGACATGTATTTGGACATGTTTGATGAATACCTCTTGGTGGTCACTAGTGTGGTTTAAAATGATTTTTTTAGTTTTAGGTAAGAAGTTCCGGTATCATTCATAACCATCCATGGATATTATTGTGTTATGCACGGGAAACGATGAGACCACCATATTTATTAATTTTATAGTGGCTCTTCGAATCCCTCGCATCGCTCAATAAATAGCACGAATAAAATAGACAGCAGAATCTCCGATGTCCAGGCGACCCTCACCCTGAGCCTTTTGGGTTAGTCATGTCATTTTGAGACATGTATTATGTATTCTGACATGCTTGAAGAATACCTCTTGGTGGTCACTAGTGTGGTTTAAAATGATTTTTTTAGTTTTAGGGGAGAAGTTCCGGTATCATTCATCACCATCCATGGATATTATTGTGTTATGCACGGGAAACGATGAGACCACCATATTTATTTATATTATAGTGGCTCTTCGAATCCCTCGTATCGCTCAATAGAAAGCACGAATAAAATTGATAGCAGAATCTCCGTCGTCCAGGCGAATCTCACCCTGAGCCTTTTGGGTAAGTCATGTCATTTAGAGACATGTATTGGACATGTTTGAAGAATACCTCTTGGTGGCCACTAGTGCGGTTTAATATGATTTTTATTGTTCAAGGTAAGTAGTTCCGGTATCATTCATCACCAACCATGGATATAATTGTGTTATGCACGGGAAACGATGAGACCACCATATTTATTAATTTTATAGTGGCTCTTCGAATCTCTCGTATCGCTCAATACATAGCACGAATATAATTGAGAGCAGATTCTCCGTTGTCCATGCGAGTCTCACCCTCAGCCTTTTGGGTTAGTCATGTTATTAAGAGACATGTATTTGGACATGTTTGATGAATACCTCTTGGTGGTCACTAGTGTGGTTTAAAATGATTTTTTTAGTTTTAGGTAAGAAGTTCCGGTATCATTCATCACCATCCATGGATATTATTGTGTTATGCACGGGAAACGATGAGACCACCATAATTATTAATTTTATAGTGGCTCTTCGAATCCCTCGCATCGCTCAATAAATAGCACGAATAAAATAGACAGCAGAATCTCCGATGTCCAGGCGAACCTCACCCTGAGCCTTTTGGGTTAGTCATGTCATTTTGAGACATGTATTATGTATTCTGACATGCTTGAAGAATACCTCTTGGTGGTCACTAGTGTGGTTTAAAATGATTTTTTTAGTTTTAGGTAAGAAGTTCCGGTATCATTCATCACCATCCATGGATATTATTGTGTTATGCACGGGAAACGATGAGACCACCATATATATTTATATAATAGTGGCTGAATCCCTCGTATCGCTCAATAGAAAGCACGAATGAAATTGATAGCAGAATCTCCGTCGTCCAGGCGAATCTCACCCTGAGCCTTTTGGGTAAGTCATGTCATTTAGAGACATGTATTGGACATGTTTGAAGAATACCTCTTGGTGGCCACTAGTGCGGTTTAATATGATTTTTATTGTTCAAGGTAAGTAGTTCCGGTATCATTCATCACCAACCATGGATATAATTGTGTTATGCACGGGAAACGATGAGACCACCATATTTATTTATTTTATAGTGGCTCTTCGAATCTCTCGTATCGCTCAATACATTGCACGAATATAATTGAGAGCAGATTCTTCGTTGTCCATGCGAGTCTCACCCTCAGCCTTTTGTGTTAGTCATGTTATTAAGAGACATGTATTTGGACATGTTTGATGAATACCTCTTGGTGGTCACTAGTGTGGTTTAAAATGATTTTTTTAGTTTTAGGTAAGAAATTCCGGGATCATTCATCACCATCCATGGATATTATTGTGTTATGCACGGGAAACGATGAGACCACCATATTTATTAATTTTATAGTGGCTCTTCGAATCCCTCGCATCGCTCAATAGATAGCACGAATATATTGACAGCAGAATCTCCGTTGTCTAGGCGAATCTCACCCTGAGCCTTTTGGGTTAGTCATGTCATTTTGAGACATGTATTATTTATTCTGACATGCTTGAAGAATACCTCTTGGTGGTCACAAGTGTGGTTTAAAATGATTTTTTTAGTTTTAGGTAAGAAGTTCCGGTATCATTCATCACCATCCATGGATATATTGTGTTATGCACGGGAAACGATGAGACCACCATATTTATTTATATTATAGTGGCCCTTCGAATCCCTCGTATCGCTCAATAGAAAGCACGAATAAAATTGATAGCAGAATCTCCGTCGTCCAGGCGAATCTCACCCTGAGCCTTTTGGGTAAGTCATGTCATTTAGAGACATGTATTGGACATGTTTGAAGAATACCTCTTGGTGGCCACTAGTGCGGTTTAATATGATTTTTATTGTTCAAGGTAAGTAGTTCCGGTATCAGTCATCACCAACCATGGATATAATTGTGTTATGCACGGGAAACGATGAGACCACCATATTTATTAATTTTATAGTGGCTCTTCGAATCTCTCGTATCGCTCAATACATAGCACGAATATAATTGACAGCAGATTCTCCGTTGTCCAGGCAAGTCGCACCCTGAGTCTTTTGGGTAAGTCATATATTTCAAAGAAGAGGTGAACAGTACTGGTATCGTTCGTAATAAACCATGCATATCGTTTTGTTATGCGAGGGAAACGATGAGACCACCATATTTATTAATTTTATAGTGGCTCTTCGAATCTCTCGTATCGCTCAATACATAGCACGAATATAATTGACAGCAGATTCTCCGTTGTCCAGGCAAGTCGCACCCTGAGTCTTTTGGGTAAGTCATATATTTCAAAGAAGAGGTGAACAGTACTGGTATCGTTCGTAATAAACCATCCATATCGTTTGTTATGCGAGGGAAACGATGAGACCACCATATTTATTAATTTTAACGTGGCTCTTCGAATCCCTCGTATCGCTCAATAGATAGCACGAATATATTGACAGCAGAATCTCCGTTGTCCAGGCGAATCTCACCCTGAGCCTTTTGGGTAAGTCATGTCATTTTGAGACATGTATTATGTATTCTGACATGCTTGAAGAATACCTCTTGGTGGTCACTAGTGTGGTTTAAAATGATTAATTAAGTTTAAGGTAAGAAGTTCCGGTTTCATTCATCACCAACCATGGATATAATTGTGTTATGCGCGGGAAACGATGAGACCACCATATTTATTAATTTTATAGTGGCTCTTCGAATCTCTCGTATCGCTCAATACATAGCACGAATATAATTGACAGCAGATTCTCCGTTGTCCAGGCAAGTCGCACCCTCAGTCTTTTGGGTAAGTCGTGTCATTTTGAGACATGTATTTTGACATGTTTGAAGAATACCTCTTGGTGGCCACTAGTGCGGTTTACTATGATTTTTATTGTTCAAGGTAAGTAGTTCCGGTATCATTCATTACCAACCATGGATATAATTGTGTTATGCACGGAAACGATGAGACCACCATATTTATTAATTTTATAGTGGCTCTTCGAATCTCTCGTATCGCTCAATACATAGCACGAATATAATTGAGAGCAGATTCTCCGTTGTCCATGCGAGTCTCACCCTCAGCCTTTTGGGTTAGTCATGTTATTAAGAGACATGTATTTGGACATGTTTGATGAATACCTCTTGGTGGTCACTAGTGTGGTTTAAAATGATTTTTTTAGTTTTAGGTAAGAAGTTCCGGTATCATTCATCACCATCCATGGATATTATTGTGTAATGCACGGGAAACGATGAGACCACCATATTTATTAATTTGATAGTGGCTCTTCGAATCTCTCGCATCGCTCAATAAATAGCACGAATAAAATAGACAGCAGAATCTCCGATGTCCAGGCGACCCTCACCCTGAGCCTTTTGGGTTAGTCATGTCATTTTGAGACATGTATTATGTATTCTGACATGCTTGAAGAATACCTCTTGGTGGCCACTAGTGCGGTTTAATATGATTTTTATTGTTCAAGGTAAGTAGTTCCGGTATCATTCATCACCAACCATGGATATAATTGTGTTATGCACGGGAAACGATGAGACCACCATATTTATTAATTTTATAGTGGCTCTTCGAATCTCTCGTATCGCTCAATACATAGCACGAATATAATTGAGAGCAGATTCTCCGTTGTCCATGCGAGTCTCACCCTCAGCCTTTTGGGTTAGTCATGTTATTAAGAGACATGTATTTGGACATGTTTGATGAATACCTCTTGGTGGTCACTAGTGTGGTTTAAAATGATTTTTTTAGTTTTAGGTAAGAAGTTCCGGTATCATTCATCACCATCCATGGATATTATTGTGTAATGCACGGGAACGATGAGACCACCATATTTATTAATTTGATAGTGGCTCTTCGAATCCCTCGCATCGCTCAATAAATAGCACGAATAAAATAGACAGCAGAATCTCCGATGTCCAGGCGACCCTCACCCTGAGCCTTTTGGGTTAGTCATGTCATTTTGAGACATGTATTATGTATTCTGACATGCTTGAAGAATACCTCTTGGTGGTCACTAGTGTGGTTTAAAATGATTTTTTTAATTTTAGGTAAGAAGTTCCGGTATCATTCATCACCATCCATGGATATTATTGTGTTATGCACGGGAAACGATGAGACCACCATATTTATTAATTTTATAGTGGCTCTTCGAATCTCTCGTATCGCTCAATACATAGCACGAATATAATTGAGAGCAGATTCTCCGTTGTCCATGCGAGTCTCACCCTCAGCCTTTTGGGTTAGTCATGTTATTAAGAGACATGTATTTGGACATGTTTGATGAATACCTCTTGGTGGTCACTAGTGTGGTTTAAAATGATTTTTTTAGTTTTAGGTAAGAAGTTCCGGTATCATTCATCACCATCCATGGATATTATTGTGTTATGCACGGGAAACGATGAGACCACCATATTTATTAATTTTATAGTGGCTCTTCGAATCCCTCGCATCGCTCAATAAATAGCACGAATAAAATAGACAGCAGAATCTCCGATGTCCAGGCGACCCTCACCCTGAGCCTTTTGGGTTAGTCATGTCATTTTGAGACATGTATTATGTATTCTGACATGCTTGAAGAATACCTCTTGGTGGTCACTAGTGTGGTTTAAAATGATTTTTTAGTTTTAGGGGAGAAGTTCCGGTATCATTCATCACCATCCATGGATATTATTGTGTTATGCACGGGAAACGATGAGACCACCATATTTATTTATATTATAGTGGCTCTTCGAATCCTCGTATCGCTCAATAGAAAGCACGAATAAAAATTGATAGCAGAATCTCCGTCGTCCAGGCGAATCTCACCCTGAGCCTTTTGGGTAAGTCATGTCATTTAGAGACATGTATTGGACATGTTTGAAGAATACCTCTTGGTGGCCACTAGTGCGGTTTAATATGATTTTTATTGTTCAAGGTAAGTAGTTCCGGTATCATTCATCACCAACCATGGATATAATTGTGTTATGCACGGGAAACGATGAGACCACCATATTTATTAATTTTATAGTGGCTCTTCGAATCTCTCGTATCGCTCAATACATAGCACGAATATAATTGAGAGCAGATTCTCCGTTGTCCATGCGAGTCTCACCCTCAGCCTTTTGGGTTAGTCATGTTATTAAGAGACATGTATTTGGACATGTTTTGATGAATACCTCTTGGTGGTCACTAGTGTGGTTAAAATGATTTTTTTAGTTTTAGGTAAGAAGTTCCGGTATCATTCATCACCATCCATGGATATTATTGTGTAATGCACGGGAAACGATGAGACCACCATATTTATTAATTTGATAGTGGCTCTTCGAATCTCTCGCATCGCTCAATAAATAGCACGAATAAAATAGACAGCAGAATCTCCGATGTCCAGGCGACCCTCACCCTGAGCCTTTGGGTTAGTCATGTCATTTTGAGACATGTATTATGTATTCTGAGATGCTTGAAGAATACCTCTTGGTGGTCACTAGTGTGGTTTAAAATGATTTTTTTAGTTTTAGGGGAGAAGTTCCGGTATCATTCATCACCATCCATGGATATTATTGTGTTATGCACGGGAAACGATGAGACCACCATATTTATTAATTTTATAGTGGCTCTTCGAATCTCTCGTATCGCTCAATACATAGCACGAATATAATTGAGAGCAGATTCTCCGTTGTCCATGCGAGTCTCACCCTCAGCCTTTTGGGTTAGTCATGTTATTAAGAGACATGTATTTGGACATGTTTGATGAATACCTCTTGGTGGTCACTAGTGTGGTTTAAAATGATTTTTTTAGTTTTAGGTAAGAAGTTCCGGTATCATTCATCACCATCCATGGATATTATTGTGTAATGCACGGGAAACGATGAGACCACCATATTTAATTAATTTGATAGTGGCTCTTCGAATCCCTCGCATCGCTCAATAAATAGCACGAATAAAATAGACAGCAGAATCTCCGATGTCCAGGCGACCCTCACCCTGAGCCTTTTGGGTTAGTCATGTCATTTTGAGACATGTATTATGTATTCTGACATGCTTGAAGAATACCTCTTGGTGGTCACTAGTGTGGTTTAAAATGATTTTTTTAATTTTAGGTAAGAAGTTCCGGTATCATTCATCACCATCCATGGATATTATTGTGTTATGCACGGGAAACGATGAGACCACCATATTTATTAATTTTATAGTGGCTCTTCGAATCTCTCGTATCGCTCAATACATAGCACGAATATAATTGACAGCAGATTCTCCGTTGTCCAGGCAAGTCGCACCCTGAGTCTTTTGGGTAAGTCGTGTCATTTTGAGACATGTATTTGGACATGTTTGAAGAATACCTCTTGACGGTCACTAGTCTGGTTTAATTTGATTTTTTTCGTTCTAGGTAAGAAGTTCCGGTATCATTCATCACCATCCATGGATATTATTGTGTGATGCACGGGAAACGATTAGACCACCATATTAATTAATTTTATAGTGGCTCTTCGAATCCCTCGTATCGCTCAATAGATAGCACGAATATATTTACAGCAGAATCTCCGTTGTCTAGGCGAATCTCACCCTGAGCCTTTTGGCTAAGTCATATATTTCAAAGACGAGGTGAACAGTACTGGAATCGTTCGTAATGAACCATGCATATCGTTTTTTTATGCGAGGGAAACGATGAGACCACCATATTTATTAATTTTATAGTGGCTCTTCGAATCCCTCGTATCGCTCAATGGAAAGCACGTATATAATTGACAGCAGAATCTCCCTTGTCCAGGCGAATCTCACCCTGAGACTTTTGGGTAAGTCATGTCATTTAGAGACATGTATTTGGACGTGTTTAAAGAATACCTCTTGGTGGTCACAAGTTTGGTTAAATTTGATTTTTTTCGTTCTAGGTAAGAAGTTCCGGTATCATTCATCACCATCCATGGATATTATTGTGTAATGCACGGGAAACGATGAGACCGCCATATTTATTAATTTTATAGCGGCTCTTCAAATCCCTCGTATCGCTCAATAGATAGCACGAATATCTTGACAGCAGAATCTCCGTTGTCTAGGCGAATCTCACCCTGAGCCTTTTGGCTAAGTCATATATTTCAAAGACGAGGTGAACAGTACTGGAATCGTTCGTAATGAACCATGCATATCGTTTTGTTATGCGAGGGAAACGATGAGACCACCATATTTATTAATTTTATAGTGGCTCTTCGAATCCCTCGTATCGCTCAATGGAAAGCACGTATATAATTGACAGCAGAATCTCCCTTGTCCAGGCGAATCTCACCCTGAGCCTTTTGGGTAAGTCATGTCATTTAGAGACATGTATTTGGACGTGTTTAAAGAATACCTCTTGGTGGTGACAAGTTTGGTTTAATTTGATTTTTTTCGTTCTAGGTAAGAAGTTCCGGTATCATTCATCACCATCCATGGATATTATTGTGTAATGCACGGGAAACGATGAGACCGCCATATTTATTAATTTTATAGCGGCTCTTCAAATCCCTCGTATCGCTCAATAGATAGCACGAATATCTTGACAGCAGAATCTCCGTTGTCTAGGCGAATCTCACCCTGAGCCTTTTGGCTTAGTCATTTATTTCAAAGACGAGGTGAGCAGTACTGGTATCGTTCGTAATAAACCATGCATATCGTTTTGTTATGCGAGGGAAACGCTAAGACCACCTTATTTATTAATTTTATAGTGGCTCTTCGAATCCCTCGTATCGCTCAATGTAAAGCACGTATATAATTGACAGCAGAATCTCCGTTGTCCAGGCGAATCTCACCTTGAGCCTTTTGGGTAAGTCATGTCATTTAGAGACATGTATTTGGACGTGTTTAAAGAATACCTCTTGGTGGTCACAAGTTTGGTTTAATATGATTTTTTTCGTTCTAGGTAAGAAGTTCCGGTATCATTCATCACCATCCATGGATATTATTGTGTAATGCACGGGAAACGATGAGACCGCCATATTTATAAATTTTATAGCGGCTCTTCGAATCCCTCGCATCGCTCAATGAATAGCACGAAAATAATAAACAGCAGAATCTCCGTTGTCCAGGCGAACCTCACCCCGAGCCTTTTGGGTAAGTCATGTCATTTAGAGACATGTATTATGTATTCTGACATGCTTGAAGAATACCTCTTGGTGGTCACTAGTGTGGTTTAAAATGATTTTTTTAGTTCTAGGTAAGAAGTTCCGGTATCATTCATCACCATCCATGGATATTATTGTGTTATGCACGGGAAACGATGAGACCACCATATTTATTTATATTATAGTGGCTCTTCGAATCCCTCGTATCGCTCAATAGAAAGCACGAATAAAATTGATAGCAGAATCTCCGTCGTCCAGGCGAATCTCACCCTGAGCCTTTTGGGTAAGTCATGTCATTTAGAGACATGTATTGGACATGTTTGAAGAATACCTCTTGGTGGCCACTAGTGCGGTTTAATATGATTTTTATTGTTCAAGGTAAGTAGTTCCGGTATCATTCATCACCAACCATGGATATAATTGTGTTATGCACGGGAAACGATGAGACCACCATATTTATTAATTTTATAGTGGCTCTTCGAATCTCTCGTATCGCTCAATACATAGCACGAATATAATTGAGAGCAGATTCTCCGTTGTCCATGCGAGTCTCACCCTCAGCCTTTTGGGTTAGTCATGTTATTAAGTGACATGTATTTGGAAATGTTTGATGAATACCTCTTGGTGGTCACTAGTGTGGTTTAAAATGATTTTTTTAGTTTTAGGTAAGAAGTTCCGGTATCATTCATCACCATCCATGGATATTATTGTGTTATGCACGGGAAACGATGAGACCACCATATTTATTTATTTTATAGTGGCTCTTCGAATCCCTCGCATCGCTCAATAAATAGCACGAATAAAATAGACAGCAGAATCTCCGATGTCCAGGCGAACCTCACCCTGAGCCTTTTGGGTTAGTCATGTCATTTTGAGACATGTATTATGTATTCTGACATGCTTGAAGAATACCTCTTGGTGGTCACTAGTGTGGTTTAAAATGATTTTTTTAGTTTTAGGTAAGAAGTTCCGGTATCATTCATCACCATCCATGGATATTATTGTGTTATGCACGGGAAACGATGAGACCACCATATTTATTAATTTTATAGTGGCTCTTCGAATCTCTCGTATCGCTCAATACATAGCACGAATATAATTGACAGCAGATTCTCCGTTGTCCAGGAAAGTCGCACCCTGAGTCTTTTGGGTAAGTCGTGGCATTTTGAGACATGTATTTGGACATGTTTGAAGAATACCTCTTGACGGTCACTAGTCTGGTTTAAAATGATTTTTTTAGTTCTAGGTAAGAAGTTCCGGTATCATTCATCACATCCATGGATATTTTATATGCACGGGAAACGATGAGACCACCATATTTATTAATTTTATAGCGGCTCTTCGAATCCCTCGCATCGCTCAATGAATAGCACGAAAATAATAAACAGCAGAATCTCCGTTGTCCAGGCGAACCTCACCCCAAGCCTTTTGGGTAAGTCATGTCATTTAGAGACATGTATTATGTATTCTGACATGCTTGAAGAATACCTCTTGGTGGTCACTAGTGTGGTTTAAAATGATTTTTTTAGTTTTAGGTAAGAAGTTCCGGTATCATTCATCACCATCCATGGATATTATTGTGTTATGCACGGGAAACGATGAGACCACCATATTTATTTATATTATAGTGGCTCTTCGAATCCCTCGTATCGCTCAATAGATAGCACGAATATATTGACAGCAGAATCTCCGTCGTCCAGGCGAATCTCACCCTGAGCCTTTTGGGTAAGTCATGTCATTTAGAGACATGTATTGGACATGTTTGAAGAATACCTCTTGGTGGTCACAAGTTTGGTTTAATATGATTTTTTTCGTTCTAGGTAAGAAGTTTCGGTATCATTCATCACCATCCATGGATATTATTGTGTTATGCACGGGAAACGATGAGACCGCCATATTTATTAATTTTATAGCGGCTCTTCGAATCCCTCGCATCGCTCATTAATAGCACGAATATAATAGACAGCAGAATCTCCGTTGTCCAGGCGAACCTCACCCCGAGCCTTTTGGCTAAGTTATAAATTTCAGTAACCAGGTGAGCAATACTGGTATCGTTCATCATCATCCTTGCATATCGTTTTGTTATGCGAGGGAAACGATGAGCCTATGATATTTATTAATTTTACGATAGCTCTTCGGCTCTCCCGTATTGCTTAATAGATAGCACGAATATATTGACAGCCGAATCTTCGTTGTCCAGGTGAATCTCACCCTGAGCTTTTTGGGTAAGTCATGTCATTTAGAGACATGTATTTGGACATGTTTAAAAAATACCTATTGGTGGTTACTAGTGTGGTTTAAAATGATTTGTTAAGTTTTAGGTAAGCAGTTCCGGTATCATTCATCACCATCCATGGATATTATTGTGTTATGCACGGGAAACGATGAGACCACCATATTTATTAATTTTATAGTGGCTCATCGAATCCCTCGTATCGCTCAATAGATAGCACGAATATAATTAGACAGCAGAATCTCCGTTGTCCAGGCGAACCTCACCCCGAGCCTTTTGGGTTAGTCATGTCATTTTGAGACATGTATTCTGACATGCTTGAAAAATACCTCTTGGTGGTCAATAGTGTGGTTTAATATGATTTTTTTTGTTCTAGGTAAGAGGTTCCGGTATCATTCATCACCTTCCATGGATATTATTGTGTTAAGCACGGGAAATGATGAGACCACCATATTTATTAATTTTATAGTGGCTCTTCGAATCCCTCGTATCGCTCAATAGATAGCACGAATATATTGACAGCAGAATCTCCGTTGTCCAGGCGAATCTCACCCTGAGCCTTTTGGGTAAGTCATGTCATTTAGAGACATGTATTTGGACGTGTTTAAAGAATACCTCTTGGTGGTCACAAGTTTGGTTTAATATGATTTTTTTCGTTCTAGGTAAGAAGTTCCGGTATCATTCATCACCATCCATGGATATTAAACTGTTATGCACGGGAAACGATGAGACCGCCATATTTATTAATTTTATAGCGGCTCTTCAAATCCCTCGTATCGCTCAATAGATAGCACGAATATATTGACAGCAGAATCTCCCTTGTCTAGGCGAATCTCACCCTGAGCCTTTTGGCTTAGTCATATATTTCAAAGACGAGGTGAACAGTACTGGTATCGTTCGTAATAAACCATGCATATCGTTTTGTTATGCGAGGGAAACGATGAGACCACCATATTTATTAATTTTATAGTGGCTCTTCGAATCCCTCGTATCGCTCAATAGATAGCACGAATATATTGACAGCAGAATCTCCGTTGTCCAGGCGAATCTCACCCTGAGCCTTTTGGGTAAGTCATGTCATTTAGAGACATGTATTTGGACGTGTTTAAAGAATACCTCTTGGTGGTCACAAGTTTGGTTTAATATGATTTTTTTCGTTCTAGGTAAGAAGTTCCGGTATCATTCATCACCATCCATGGATATTAAACTGTTATGCACGGGAAACGATGAGACCGCCATATTTATTAATTTTATAGCGGCTCTTCAAATCCCTCGTATCGCTCAATAGATAGCACGAATATATTGACAGCAGAATCTCCGTTGTCTAGGCGAATCTCACCCTGAGCCTTTTGGCTTAGTCATATATTTCAAAGACGAGGTGAACAGTACTGGTATCGTTCGTAATAAACCATGCATATCGTTTTGTTATGCGAGGGAAACGATGAGACCACCATATTTATTAATTTTATAGTGGCTCTTCGAATCCCTCGTATCGCTCAATAGATAGCACGAATATATTGACAGCAGAATCTCCGTCGTCCAGGCGAATCTCACCCTGAGCCTTTTGGGTAAGTCATGTCATTTAGAGACATGTATTGGACATGTTTGAAGAATACCTCTTGGTGGTCACAAGTTTGGTTTAATATGATTTTTTTCGTTCTAGGTAAGAAGTTTCGGTATCATTCATCACCATCCATGGATATTATTGTGTTATGCACGGGAAACGATGAGACCGCCATATTTATTAATTTTATAGCGGCTCTTCGAATCCCTCGCATCGCTCATTAATAGCACGAATATAATAGACAGCAGAATCTCCGTTGTCCAGGCGAACCTCACCCCGAGCCTTTTGGCTAAGTTATAAATTTCAGTAACCAGGTGAGCAATACTGGTATCGTTCATCATCATCCTTGCATATCGTTTTGTTATGCGAGGGAAACGATGAGCCTATGATATTTATTAATTTTACGATAGCTCTTCGGCTCTCCCGTATTGCTTAATAGATAGCACGAATATATTGACAGCCGAATCTTCGTTGTCCAGGTGAATCTCACCCTGAGCTTTTTGGGTAAGTCATGTCATTTAGAGACATGTATTTGGACATGTTTAAAAAATACCTATTGGTGGTTACTAGTGTGGTTTAAAATGATTTGTTAAGTTTTAGGTAAGCAGTTCCGGTATCATTCATCACCATCCATGGATATTATTGTGTTATGCACGGGAAACGATGAGACCACCATATTTATTAATTTTATAGTGGCTCATCGAATCCCTCGTATCGCTCAATAGATAGCACGAATATAATAGACAGCAGAATCTCCGTTGTCCAGGCGAACCTCACCCCGAGCCTTTTGGGTTAGTCATGTCATTTTGAGACATGTATTCTGACATGCTTGAAAAATACCTCTTGGTGGTCAATAGTGTGGTTTAATATGATTTTTTTTGTTCTAGGTAAGAGGTTCCGGTATCATTCATCACCTTCCATGGATATTATTGTGTTAAGCACGGGAAATGATGAGACCACCATATTTATTAATTTTATAGTGGCTCTTCGAATCCCTCGTATCGCTCAATAGATAGCACGAATATATTGACAGCAGAATCTCCGATGTCTAGGCGAATCTCACCCTGAGCCTTTTGGGTTAGTCATGTCATTTTGAGACATGTATTATTTATTCTGACATGCTTGAAGAATACCTCTTGGTGGTCACAAGTGTGGATTAAAATGATTTTTTTAGGTTTAGGTAAGAACTTCCGGTATAATTCATCACCATCCATGGATATTATCGTGTTTTGCACGGGAAACGATGAGACCACCATATTTATTTATATTATAGTGGCTCTTCGAATCCCTCGTATCGCTCAATAGAAAGCACGAATAAAATTGATAGCAGAATCTCCGTCGTCCAGGCGAATCTCACCCTGAGCCTTTTGGGTAAGTCATGTCATTTAGAGTCATGTATTGGACTTTTTTGAAGAATACCTCTTGGTGGCCACTAGTGCGGTTTAATATGATTTTTATTGTTCAAGGTAAGTAGTTCCGGTATCATTCATCACCAACCATGGATATTATTGTGTTATGCACGGGAAACGATGAGACCACCATATTTATTAATTTTATAGTGGCTCTTCGAATCTCTCGTATCGCTCAATACATAGCACGAATATAATTGAGAGCAGATTCTCCGTTGTCCATGCGAGTCTCACCCTCAGCCTTTTGGGTTAGTCATGTTATTAAGAGACATGTATTTGGACATGTTTGATGAATACCTTTTGGTGGTCACTAGTGTGGTTTAAAATAATTTTTTTAGTTCTAGGTAAGAAGTTCCGGTATCATTCATCACCAACAATGGATATTATTGTGTTATGCACGGGAAACGATTAGACCACCATATTTATTTATTTTATTGTGGCTCTTTGAATCACTCGTATCGCTCAATAGATAGCACGAATATAATAGACAGCAGAATCTCCGTTGTCCAGGCAAACCTCACCCCGAGCCTTTTGGGTTAGTCATGTCATTTTGAAACATGTATTCTGACAAGCTTAAAGAATACCTCTTGGTGGTCACTAGTGTGGTTTAAAATGATTTACTAAGTTAAAGGTAAGAAGTTCCGGTATAATTCATCACCATCCATGGATATTCTTGTGTTATGCACGGGAAACGATGAGACCACCATATTTATTAATTTTATCGTGGCTCTTCGAATCCCTCGTATCGCTCAATAGAAAGCACGAATAAAATTGACAGCAGAATCTCCGTCGTCCAGGCGAATCTCACCCTGAGCCTTTTGGGTAAGTCATGTCATTTAGAGACATGTATTATTTATTCTGACATGCTTGAAGAATACCTCTTGGTGGCCACTAGAGCGGTTTTATATGATTTTTATTGTTCAAGGTAAGTAGTTCCGGTATCATTTATCACCAATAGGATATTATTGTGTTATGCACGGGAAACGATAAGACCACCATATTTATTAATTTTATAGTGGCTCTTCGAATCTCTCGTATCGCTTAATACACAGCACGAATATAATTGACAGCAGATTCTCCGTTGTCCAGGCAAGTCGCACCCTGAGTCTTTTGGGTAAGTCGTGTCATTTTGAGACATGTATTTGGACATGTTTGAAGAATACCTCTTGGTGGTCACTAGTCTGGTTTAAAATGATTTTTGTAGTTCTAGGTAAGAAGTTCCGGTATCATTCATCACCATCCATGGATATTATTGTGTTATGCTCGGGAAACGATGAGACCACCATATTTATTAATTTTATAGTGGGTCTTCGAATCCCTCGTATCGCTCAATAGAAAGCACGAATAAAATTGACAACAGAATCTCCGTCGTCCAGGCGAATCTCACCCTGAGCCTTTTGGGTAAGTCATGTCATTTAGAGACATGTATTGGACATGTTTGAAGAATACCTCTTGGTGGTCACTAGTCTGGTTTAAAATGATTTTTTTAGTTCTAGGTAAGAAGTTCCGGTATCACTCATCACCATCCATGGATATTATTGTGTTATGCACGGGAAACGATTAGACCACCATATTAATTATTTTTATAGTGGCGCTTCGAATCCCTCGTATCGCTCAATAGATAGCACGAATATATTGACAGCAGAATCTCCCTTGTCTAGGCGAATCTCACCCTGAGCCTTTTAGCTTAGTCATATATTTCAAAGACGAGGTGAACAGTACTGGTATCGTTCGTAATAAACCATGCATATCGTTTTGTTATGCGAGGGAAACGATGAGACCACCATATTTATTATTTTATAGTGGCTCTTCGAATCCCTCGTATCGCTCAATAGATAGCACGAATATATTGACAGCAGAATCTCCGTTGTCCAGGCGAATCTCACCCTGAGCCTTTTGGGTAAGTCATGTCATTTAGAGACATGTATTTGGACGTGTTTAAAGAATACCTCTTGGTGGTCACAAGTTTGGTTTAATATGATTTTTTTCGTTCTAGGTAAGAAGTTCCGGTATCATTCATCACCATCCATGGATATTAAACTGTTATGCACGGGAAACGATGAGACCGCCATATTTATTAATTTTTTAGCGGCTCTTCAAATCCCTCGTATCGCTCAATAGATAGCACGAATATATTGACAGCAGAATCTCCGTTGTCTAGGCGAATCTCACCCTGAGCCTTTTGGCTTAGTCATATATTTCAAAGACGAGGTGAACAGTACTGGTATCGTTCGTAATAAACCATGCATATCGTTTTGTTATGCGAGGGAAACGATGAGACCACCATATTTATTAATTTTATAGTGGCTCTTCGAATCCCTCGTATCGCTCAATAGATAGCACGAATATATTGACAGCAGAATCTCCGTCGTCCAGGCGAATCTCAACCCTGAGCCTTTTGGGTAAGTCATGTCATTTAGAGACATGTATTATTTATTCTGACATGCTTGAAGAATACCTCTTGGTGGTCACAAGTGTGGATTAAAATGATTTTTTTAGGTTTAGGTAAGAACTTCCGGTATAATTCATCACCATCCATGGATATTATCGTGTTTTGCACGGGAAACGATGAGACCACCATATTTATTTATATTATAGTGGCTCTTCGAATCCCTCGTATCGCTCAATAGAAAGCACGAATAAAATTGATAGCAGAATCTCCGTCGTCCAGGCGAATCTCACCCTGAGCCTTTTGGGTAAGTCATGTCATTTAGAGTCATGTATTGGACATTTTTGAAGAATACCTCTTGGTGGCCACTAGTGCGGTTTAATATGATTTTTATTGTTCAAGGTAAGTAGTTCCGGTATCATTCATCACCAACCATGGATATTATTGTGTTATGCACGGGAAACGATGAGACCACCATATTTATTAATTTTATAGTGGCTCTTCGAATCTCTCGTATCGCTCAATACATAGCACGAATATAATTGAGAGCAGATTCTCAGCCGAGAGCAGATGTCCATGCGAGTCTCACCCTCAGCCTTTTGGGTTAGTCATGTTATTAAGAGACATGTATTTGGACATGTTTGATGAATACCTCTTGGTGGTCACTAGTCTGGTTTAAAATAATTTTTTTAGTTCTAGGTAAGAAGTTAGTAAAGAAGTAACTAGTAAAAAAGTAGGTAAGAATTATTTTTATAGTGGCGCTTCGAATCCCTCGTATCGCTCAATAGATAGCACGAATATATTGACAGCAGAATCTCCCTTGTCTAGGCGAATCTCACCCTGAGCCTTTTGGCTTAGTCATATATTTCAAAGACGAGGTGAACAGTACTGGTATCGTTCGTAATAAACCATGCATATCGTTTTGTTATGCGAGGGAAACGATGAGACCACCATATTTATTAATTTTATAGTGGCTCTTCGAATCCCTCGTATCGCTCAATAGATAGCACGAATATATTGACAGCAGAATCTCCGTTGTCCAGGCGAATCTCACCCTGAGCCTTTTGGGTAAGTCATGTCATTTAGAGACATGTATTTGGACGTGTTTAAAGAATACCTCTTGGTGGTCACAAGTTTGGTTTAATATGATTTTTTTCGTTCTAGGTAAGAAGTTCCGGTATCATTCATCACCATCCATGGATATTAAACTGTTATGCACGGGAAACGATGAGACCGCCATATTTATTAATTTTATAGCGGCTCTTCAAATCCCTCGTATCGCTCAATAGATAGCACGAATATATTGACAGCAGAATCTCCGTTGTCTAGGCGAATCTCACCCTGAGCCTTTTGGCTTAGTCATATATTTCAAAGACGAGGTGAACAGTACTGGTATCGTTCGTAATAAACCATGCATATCGTTTTGTTATGCGAGGGAAACGATGAGACCACCATATTTATTAATTTTATAGTGGCTCTTCGAATCCCTCGTATCGCTCAATAGATAGCACGAATATATTGACAGCAGAATCTCCGTCGTCCAGGCGAATCTCACCCTGAGCCTTTTGGGTAAGTCATGTCATTTAGAGACATGTATTGGACATGTTTGAAGAATACCTCTTGGTGGTCACAAGTTTGGTTTAATATGATTTTTTTCGTTCTAGGTAAGAAGTTTCGGTATCATTCATCACCATCCATGGATATTATTGTGTTATGCACGGGAAACGATGAGACCGCCATATTTATTAATTTTATAGCGGCTCTTCGAATCCCTCGCATCGCTCAATAAATAGCACGAATATAATAGACAGCAGAATCTCCGTTGTCCAGGCGAACCTCACCCCGAGCCTTTTGGCTAAGTTATAAATTTCAGTAACCAGGTGAGCAATACTGGTATCGTTCATCATCATCCTTGCATATCGTTTTGTTATGCGAGGGAAACGATGAGCCTATGATATTTATTAATTTTACGATAGCTCTTCGGCTCTCCCGTATTGCTTAATAGATAGCACGAATATATTGACAGCAGAATCTTCGTTGTCCAGGTGAATCTCACCCTGAGCTTTTTGGGTAAGTCATGTCATTTAGAGACATGTATTTGGACATGTTTAAAAAATACCTATTGGTGGTTACTAGTGTGGTTTAAAATGATTTGTTAAGTTTTAGGTAAGCAGTTCCGGTATCATTCATCACCATCCATGGATATTATTGTGTTATGCACGGGAAACGATGAGACCACCATATTTATTAATTTTATAGTGGCTCATCGAATCCCTCGTATCGCTCAATAGATAGCACGAATATAATAGACAGCAGAATCTCCGTTGTCCAGGCGAACCTCACCCCGAGCCTTTTGGGTTAGTCATGTCATTTTGAGACATGTATTCTGACATGCTTGAAAAATACCTCTTGGTGGTCAATAGTGTGGTTTAATATGATTTTTTTTGTTCTAGGTAAGAGGTTCCGGTATCATTCATCACCTTCCATGGATATTATTGTGTTAAGCACGGGAAATGATGAGACCACCATATTTATTAATTTTATAGTGGCTCTTCGAATCCCTCGTATCGCTCAATAGATAGCCCGAATATAATTGAAAGCAGAATCTCCGTCGTCCAGGCGAATCTCACCCTGAGCCTTTTGGGTAAGTCATGTCATTTAGAGACATGTATTTGGACGTGTTTAAAGAATACCTCTTGGTGGTCACAAGTGTGCCTAAATATGATTTTTTTTGTTCTAGGTAAGAAGTTCCGGTATCATTCATCACCATCCATGGATATTGTTGTGTAATGCGCGGGAAACGATCAGACCACCATATTTATTAATTTTATTGTGGCTCTTCGAATGTTTGAGAACCCCTGAGCTCTTATCAGGAGACAATAAGTTTTATTCATAGGGCATTCAATATTGAGGTATTATATTACGAAAATGGCGCTATATAAGTTATCCATAATTATTATTATAATTAATATTATTGCAAAAATACCAACAAATCAATGATTTATGATTTTTGCTATTCCGAATATACCGCGTTATTTTTATTTTTATTATTTTTCTACCTTAGGATGTTAAGTATTAAAACCCCAAAGTTACTATTTATAACATTTATATAACAACTGTGTAATGTGCATAGCTATATTGTTATTATATTACTTTATAATTTTGTAATAGAACACTGTATGTTAATTGTATTTATGTTTATATTTATAAAAAGCATTTGTGCCGTGTATCCACTAATAAATAAAAATAAAATTTAAAAAAAAATCAAAATCAAAATAAAAATAATATTTGCATACATATCTCGCTTCCTCTACATTTATACATCTTCTCTTGAACGCGTGCCGATTATTCCGACTTTCAACATGTCCATATTTAATTTTTTGTTGGATTTGGTCATGCCATGTTTTTCTTGGCCTTCCTCTATTTCTACATCTATCAACACACGCATTATAAATATTCTTAGCCTTTCTTTCGCTTTCCAGCGCAGAGCTCCTTTCTTGATTTTGTCGATACTGATTATCTCAGCCTTACATAATGTACGGATTTCAACATTTGTGCATCGATCGTACATTGTTTTCTCACACATTCACCTGAGAGATCGCATTTCGACAGCATTCAGACCACTTTCATCCCTGTTTTTCTAAGTCCAGTCCATACTTCGCTCCCATACATCAGGGTCGGGACCAGGACTCCAATGTGAACTGCTTATTTTGCCTCTTGCAACAAACATTTATTTGCCTAGGTTGTTTTATTAAGATTTAAAAAATATAAAGTTCTTTTAATTGAAATGTATTGCGCATAAGGCGCTATTTTATGTCGAATAATAAAATATTGGAATCACATATTTTTATAAAACATAATTAATATTATATTATGTTTTATTAAAATTTAAATTATCATTAATTTAAAGCGAAAAAGAATTAATGAAAACCAAATACAAATAAATAAAAAGCTAATATGTGTAAAGACAGTATCTAAGTTTAAGGCGTATAAAATGTGTTTTGACAAAATTTGATGATTCGGTAATCACGAATATATAATTTGCATGAATATGATTAGCCATTTTTCACCAAAACTCAACCGGATTGCTTCAAAATATATTACATGCGCCTTGAACGTAGACCCCGTCTATACACAAAATGCAATGTTAAATAATATTATCAATCTCAGCTAAGCTATTTTGAAACGTTTTACTGCATTGAAAATTGACTTAAATACTAGGGCTTGCTTCTTGAACGCTAAAAAAATGCATTGGTTTAACGTTTAACATGTGTTCCAGTCACTCAATTAAGGTATTTAGTGGCCTTTTGTATTGTGACAAATGAAACAATAACAACCGACGGCAAACCGACCACCAGACTCCACGATTTTTTAAAACCGAACTAACAAGCCAAGACATTTGTAAATCGGCCCCCTGGCCTGTTTTGCTGCAAAAAATGCTTACGCTATGCTATATTTTCTCAATAATTATTAAGAATTATTTCTAAAAAGCAATATGAAATGTTTACATTCAGTATTTTAAAGAATACAATCTTAAATAATGGCTTTGTTTTTAACCACTAATTTTTATTTTTCACCGACCCGTTTCAAAGCAAACAAGCTTCTTTGTCAAGGTTTACCTAACTAAGTTACGTAAACCTTGACAAAGAAGCTTGTTTGTTTCAAACCGGTCGGTGAAAAATAAAAATTAGTGGTGAAAAACAAAGTTGTTTTATTTATTTTACTATAATGAATAACCACAAAGTTAGTGCTTCAAATATAAACTTTATATTAAATAATGGCTTTTGTTTATTTATTAAACGCCATTTTTTTTTAATTCACCTCAAGGGCGCTGTACAATAAACACCCCAACACGCTTTGCAGATACAGACCGCATAGGCCCAACCACCTAGGCGGTTGGGATTCTAGTTTCCCATTTCCATTAAGGTAATTTGAATAATTATAAAAGATGTCAACATATTGCAACAGAGATGAACAACATTTTAGAGAAAATAGTATAGAAGTCTAGGCATCTACAGGGCTTATGAACTGTCATTGGTTGGTTTAAGTGGTCACTTTACACACTGTGTTACATTCACCATTCTGACCATAATAGAACATCTATATTCCTTCAATTCTTTCATCTGTTGATATTTGTGAAGTTAAAAAGCTAAAACCTTTATTTATGCGTCAAATCAAAGTCAACAATGTTTTAAATTTGTCATAATTTTTGTAAAGTTTATTTTAGCCACTTAATCCAGCCGATGACTAAATATAAGCCCCGTAAATGCTTAGACTTCCACTATTTCTTATCTGAAGTGTTTTTAAAATGTAGGCGTACGGCGTTCTATCATCTCTGCCTACTTTGTGTAATTAGCACACCGAGATGGTAAGACATAAATAAAACACGTTTTAAGGAATCTAGCTTAAAAAGCTTATGTTAAAAATAAATAAGCTTATATGGTGTAATATCCACTTTTCCTACTATTCGGAGAAAGCTGGGAGAATAAAACAAAAAACGTTTTTTAGGTATAAATATGTAGAACCATGGCATTTAATCCTCTCTACTTCTCCAGGTAAAATGTGTCCTATTTAATAGTCAAAAAATACATTTTTAAAAAAATATTTCTTAACATTACATGTTAGTATGAAAATGTATTGATTTTTATTTTGATCGTAAAAATATTTTTTTAAGTTTAAAAGTCTTTATTTAATAAAATACACATATTATTGCAATATGAATATATTACAAGAATAAAAACATAAATTATTTAAACATATTTGTCCCGATAAACTTAAATACTCCTATATAAACGAGAAAATAATTATTTACGAAAAAAATGTTTCCCTGAAAATAAAGAAGTTTGACGTTCTATCCACTTTGTCTACCTTTTCAAGAAACATTAAAATATTTTCGAAAAAATTTATCTCCCAAGAAACCGGCGCGCGAAGCGGAAATAAATAGATATGTATGTGTTTATTATAAAAAAAAAAGTTTGTAAAATGTTGAAAAATGGCGTTCTATCCTCTCTGCCTACCTCTTAGAGTAGTTTGCGTAGTGGTGTACCGATTAGTCGTTTTATCTTTTCAGCCAAAGTATTCGACATCCACCCTTTCATGATTTGTACCTTTTTACTTGAATGCGTTTTGAACGAAATATTTAAGCCAAACTTGAATCCTCCGTTTTTGGTTAAAAGTAATTCGTTGATTATATATTTCGCGAACAAGTGCATTTGCGATTAAATGATTAACGTAAATGTCATAGCGAATAAATGTTCGGCGAAAAAGTGCTCTGGCGAACAAGTCGCTGGCGGTGAATTGTCTGCGAAGAAAAGCCCGCGAACAAATGTCTTGCGAACAACTGTTAGCGAACAAATTTCCTGAAAAAAAATTGCCAAAGTAGCTACCGCTGAAGTGAGAGAACTTGCGGTTACTTATTTATTTATTTATACATCAACGGTTCGAAGAATATTTTACAAAAAATGTTTTACATAAATAATTACAGCATTGAACAACAATTATGTAGTACACAGTATGAAATAAGGGGTACAGATCTAGGTTGACCTACTTCCTCGTGGTGTACCCTGGGCAACGTCAGTGATGTTCGATATGCAGAGATAACAAGAGGTTATCGAGGAAGCATTGACTATGGAGACGGCTAAGTGGTCAACAACGCCGAGTCCCTGGCGGCGGTTGTTAAATATCCCGTGGGCCGAAGGAGGGCCTGGAGAATTAAATAACTCCAAAAGATCCTAGGGTAATATGGCAGCAGGTATTACTCTTAACTTACTCTAGACACGTGTGGATAGGGTACTGCGGTGTAAAAGGCAACGGGAAACTACTGCACTATCCCTCCATGACAATTACAAATGACTACAAGCACAAATGGAAAAATCACGTCATGCGACCCGTTTGACAACCGGCGCCCCAGTGGGTCCGGGCTGCGGGGTGTAAAATATGCAACCGGCCTCGCTGTGGTGGAAAATCAGGCTCAGCCTCATGGATTAGATATTCTCGGTCTCAGCGAGATACACTGGAAAGGAGAAGGCACTTCTACGACTGACAATGGAAACACCGTGTATTTTTTTGGACCAGAAGAAGAAAGCAGAAACGGGTTTGCTTTCATAATTCCACCAAATATTTAAAGATCCATTTTAGGCTATACTCCAACATGCGACAGAATCATTAGTATAAAATTGGACTCTCAACCCGTAAGATTGAATATTATTCAAGTGTATGCTCCGACTTCGGATGCACCTGATGTTGATGCAGACGATTTTTACTCTAAACTGAGCAATGTTACTAAATCGATTCCAAGTCAAGAAGTAACTTTGATTTTGGGAGATATTAATGCTAACGTGGGTGCAACAATCGATGACCATCACATTAGAGAGGTAGTTGGAAAATACGGCTTAGGTTCAAGAAATGACCGTGGAGTAAGACTATTGGATTTTTGTTTGGATGGAAAATACACCATAACAAATACGTGTTTCAAACACCACGCACGCAGGCTCTACACTTGGAAATCTCCGGGGGATAACTATAGGAACCAGATTGATTTCATATTGATAAATTCAAGATGGAGATCGTCAATAACTAATGTAAAGACCTATCCTGGGGCAGATTGCGGTTCTGACCATCAGCTTTTCATAGCCGATATAAAAATAAAACTTTGCAATGCCGAGGATAGGCTAAAACCACGTAAATGTCTTAACAAGGCAGCTCTATCAAAGTACAAAGACTTAATAAAAAAGAGGCTAAACGATTTCCAGCCAAACCAGAACTCAGACACTGAAACGGAATGGTTGAGACTTAAAGGCGTTATCTGTGATACTGCAGCAGTAGCCGAAAGTAGTGTATCGGAGCAGACAAGACAGCGTAAACATTGGTTGACTGAACAGACATGGGATCTCATTAACAGAAGGAAAGAGCTCAAGCAACGTGGCATCAATTCAGAAGAAGACAAACACGCGTACGCAGAAATAAACAATCTCGTACAAAGATCTTGCAAAAAAGACAAGACGGAAATAATTAACACAATTTGCTCAAAAATAGAAAATCACGCTTCTCGTTTTGAAACCAGAGACCTGTTTAAAAAAATCCGAACTTTGACTAGTGACCGCAAGTGCAGAACATGGACCATGGAAGATGAAAATGGTATATGCCTAAATGAAATCTCCCTTGTATTAAATAGATGGAATGATTATTGTTCTGACCTTTACAGTGACCCCGGATATATGGTAGATTTAAACTCTTCTTTTAACTCTGATGATGAACTAGAGCCCAATGTTTCGAAAAGTGAAGTGGAAATTGCCATTAAATATCTTAAGTTAAATAAATCAGTCGGATCAGATGGAATACCAGCTGAATTTATTATTCATTGAGGAGACCGAGGTTACCAGGCAATACATACAATTTGTAATCTAATATGGAAAACTGGTACATGGCCAAAAGACTGGACTGAATCCGTTTTCATCACACTACACAAAAAGGGTTCAACGGCCAAATGTGATAACTATAGGATGATTGCACTCACCTCGCATGCAAGTAAAATTGTACTGCATATTTTATATTTGAGGTTAAAATACTTCTTTGACTGGCAAATCTCACAGGAGCAAACAGGTTTTGTTAAGGGAAAGGGGACGCGTGAGCAGATTTTAAATGTCAGGCAAATTATCGAGAAAAGCAGAGAATTCAACAAACCTGTGTTTCTCTGTTTCATTGATTATAAAAAAGCTTTTGACTGTGTAAATTGGAGCAAATTATAGGTTGTCCTCAATTAGATTAAAGAATAGACCGTTCCAGATGGAGGGAGACTGTCCACAGACGAGCCATGCCTGGAGTCAGGCGTAATCATCATCCTCAGACATGAGGCACGGATTGAAGAGAGAGTATGAAATATAATAGAATAATTAAAACTTACTAATTTAGTGAACATAAAATATAAAAAAACTAAATATGAAACGTAACATCTCCAAATAAAAGATAACAATTCACTCTAAACTGGATTTAATTATTATTGTCATCAAAAACATTTTTCACTTTGTGGTATTACATTTTAGACTTATTATTTTTATATTTAATCTATATATATAAAAGGCAATGTTCGAATGGTTGTCCTCGATGGACTCGATAACTACAGGACCGATTTAAGTGCGGTTTTCAGATAAATGTACATCTTTGCCGCGAGAAGGTTTACGGCTCATAAAATCTTCAATTTATTAAGTAGAAAAAAAGTTAGGAGGGAAAATGTTTTTTTTATCCGTCACCAGGGTTGCATTCGATTTTGTAGTTGATGCTTATCTCAGACTTACATAATGTACGGATCTCAACATTTGTGCATCTGTCGTATATATTTTTACGACACATTCACATGAGAGATCGTATTTCGACAGCTCTCGATGTTGTTCATTTACTTTACATACGAGTATGAACTGAAATCTAGCAAGAGCAAAGCATTGCCGGGTTCAGCTCGTATAATGTAAAGTTACAACACGTTAACAAAAAGAAATACATAATAAAGCAAAAGTACAGAAACAAAAAACAAAACGAAATGCCACACCAAAAAAGAAGCAACCTCTTGTGCTTGCTATATATACGTCGAAGTATAACTCAAAGTTAAAATTATTTATACAAATTTATAAACGTATAAGTGGATTTAGTTATTTTACAAGAACCATATGCGTATAGTGAGTCTACTAAAGAACTAAAGGACTCGGCCTAAATACGCGCTTTGCTGAATGCATTTCCCCATTAAATCCTCCATTAGCTTCGATTATATTTTTTCAATCCACACATTTATTTATTCTTAACCATTTGCCATCAGAAGCATTTACTGTGGTCGAAATATGCTTTCGAGACATATCTTTTTATATTGTATGAGCATATTTTAAATACAGTGACCCAATTGAACCCTATCTGGACCAATTAGAGATAATTTTATGGCTTTATCAGGGAAACCTATCATTTTCGGTGCCGATGTCAAAGCAGAGTGTACCATTTCAAGCCACAAAGTCGGCATGGACCTTAAGTCGAAGCGAAGATAAATTTGTGAGGACTTCATATCCCGATTCGATCTAAGCATTTGTAATGATCCCTCTTGTCCCCCTACTTTCTCTTTTGCTCAGGGAATTTCATATACTGGCATTAATCTGGTATCTGGAAATCTTTGCTTAAAGTTCTCCGATTGGGTTTGCATGATGAAGTATCTCGCAGTAATCAATCACTTTTGTCAACAATATTTTGAGTTTGTCCAAGTTTTTGTAGGCTGTATTTAAGTTGCATTTCTTTAAATTTTACTGATAACCTAGTTTTTTTTATTTTTTGTATCTTATTTTCAGTCTTATACAGCATTCTCTTCTGTATAAATATATATTCTTAAAATTTTTATTTAAAAACCCTTCTGGATAACATTTTTTCTCTTTTAAATTCACATTCTTTTGTTAATGATAACATCTTTTGTAAAGGTTGTCTGACTCTTTTGTTTCGTTTTGTCTGGTAGTTTATTGTATAATTTCAGTCCCTTTATTTATTTTATTTGCTGTATTTATAAATACTGTACTTTTTTTTTATTTCTTCATACTGTATTTCTTAAATTTATGTATAAAAGTCTTATGGGCGTTAAAATTAATAAATAAAAAAAAACTATAAAGGTCTATCCAGTTATTTAAATATATGGTTAAAATAGTGTTTTTTTTAATAAATTTATGTAAAAATAGTACATCAACCTATGAATATACAATTCTATACCGTACCTTTTTTTAAAGGTAATTTGACGTGACGTTTCTCATACTTTTACAACACCAACCCCATCGCGTTTGATCAAAAACTGAAAACTGGTCAAATTTAGACGCTCAGTTCACTTATCAAATGGATCGAATAGCTAGAATGGACATTAAGGTATAGGAAACAGCGACATGTATAATTCAAGTGATATTTGATTGTGCAGATAATGCGCTAGGACGAACTTCCCTCCCTCCTTTGACTCGTCACAAATGGTGGAATTCCAATCTTTCTTCTTTTCAACCAATCTATCAATAAACCTATTAACCTACCTTATTAACCCCACGCAATATGAAAACCCAATCCTAGATACTAGGATAGCGTCCTTAATAACAAACCACGGCGGCGAAGGAGCAGCCCAGCCCGACCCGAGACCAATACATGCCTCCCACTTTTAAACATGCAGAACTGTATTTTTCATCCACCTGGACACAAAAAATAATATATAAAAAGAATAAAATAAAAATTAATCCTTCTTAATTTTACACTACCAGTAGTCGTGTGAATTTGTACGACTCATTTGAAATAAGCAAAACATTTGTTTTATTTTTTTTTATTGAAATTTTTTAATTGTTTTACAACAAACATAAATGTTTAAACAGAGTATTAAAAAATAAAGCATAATCACATAGCAATGAAATACATATTAATAGTAAAAATAGTAAACAAAAATCCCACAAAGACATGGCCTGTTCGTGGGTATACAAGAAAATGTTAATGAATTTTTGCTCCTATAATTAATAATGGACAGTTATAATATTTTTTTGCAACATAAGAAAGAAAAAAAAAGATATTCTGGAAAAGATAATATGGTATGTTTTTTATATTAATTAAAAAAGGAAATAAAAAATATTAAAAAACACAAAAATATTCCTTATTATTAAAGGGCAACAAAATAAATCATAGAAAAAAAGAGTTCGTATCTTTAGTTTGAAATGCACGACTAATTTTAATATGGTGGACCGACATTAATTTAATGATAATTATTTTATCTATTTATTTAAAGAACCAGTCTGTGGTCCCGTGGCTAGTGTCGCATAAAATGTCCGTGATTCGAACCCCACTTAAAACCACAACTTGATTATCATTTTCTAATAGTGAGTTACTTACAACTCTTTGAGAATGGTGACTCAAATTGAAATATTTGGGTAAATCATAAGAATGCAAATACAGCCAAACTTGGTTATAACGATCAGGGAAATAGCGAGATTTCGGATATATAATGAGGAACCATTAGTTGACATTTTAGTTTGTGCTTTCTCCATACATTTATTCACTTTTATAACGAGCTTCTTCTCGGACATACCGAACAAAAATATTGTTAACAGTTGAGCAAAAAATCTCTTCAATTGTTTAAAACCATCATTTTCGAAATGATAACCTAAGTAATAAAACCCAAATGAGGACTAATTTTTTTTTTTTTTAATTTTTTTTTTAAAATTTAATTTTTTAATTTTTTTATTTAAAAAAAGAAATATTTGCGTTCTTATGATTTACCCAAATATTTAATTTTGAGGGCCATTTTCAACGAGTTGTAAATAACTCACTATTAGAAAATGGGAATCAAGTTGGGGTAGAGTAGGATTCGAACCACGGACCTTTGGTCCGTGAGTCCGAGACACTAGCCACAGGACCACAACCCGATTCAACTTATTACGGATGCCTCTGGGCGTTGGGATCGGTTTGCGTTTATGATACTATGTAAGTGTCCAAATACCTAATTGGTGTTTTCGCCGACAGCATTGACAAAGTATCACACATATAGTTGAAATTGCGTGTAAAAAATCCAAGCTTTGTGAACTTAGTAAGCTCAGGCTCGGCACCTCGTTACAATTTACAACTTCTTTTGTAGTTTATGAATGACATCCTTGTTTCGGGGGTTTTTACAATATTTAAAAAAAATGTTCTATGGTCAATGCATAATTAAAATTACAAGTGGGTAATGTCAGATATATTAAAAACTAATCCTCGAATTGTTAAAATGACTACTAACAAGCAAAAGTGTTTAAATTTGCAAAAAAGTGGCAATTATTTGTAAAAAAGAACGTGGTGTGGACATATTGAGGTGTGTAAAAAGTTTTTTCTATTTTTATCAAATTGTCAACACTGTGAAGAAATACGAATATTTATTTATTTGAATTTGAAATTTAGAAAGTAATATGATTGTAAGCATTTATTATAATTATCAATCGTGACAATATACAGTGGTGATTGGATTTAAAAAACCTTTCTTTGGTTAAATGTTTTTATAAAAAAAAAAACGAAAAAAAATGTTTTAAATTGCTTGTGCGAACTATAGAAAAGTAATAGTAAGATGTATATATTTCGATTTGCTTCAGAAATAATTTTCATCGTTTATCTTTCGATGTAATGATTGAGGTAGTATTCAAAGGCTATCTTTGCAAAACAAATTAAGGAATTTCGTTTTTCTGACGCTCCCGGTTAATGAACCGGGATGATGCAGATCGGTAGTCTAAACAATGGTTAATGATGATGCAGATCGGTAGTCTAAACAATGGTTTAGACTACCGATCTGCATCATGGATGACCCTAGCGGGATTTCTTTTAAAGCTACTCTGGAGAAATTCAAACGAGTAATGCTTATAATGAGCAAATACGGTCGGTCCTGTCTTCTTCTTAATAACCAAGTTTGACTGTATTAGTTTCACATAAAAAAAAATGGTAATGAAAGCGCTCCCTCCACATACCCGAAAAACCGATAAAGACCGTGGGTCTTTCCATCGGTTTCGCTCCTACTAAAAACAATGTTATTTTGCCAACGAGTTACTCTTTTGAAAAATTTCAATTTCATAAACCGCGATTGTAATTTAATTTTACTCTACTGCTTTCATTGCCCCTTTCACTGTGAGTTTGGAAAATTATATAGCGGGCCTTTGTCGGATATTTTCATTCTTCCGCACGCATGTGCAAAAACTGTATTTACTTTTATTAAATTTAGTTACTAAAAGACTACTTCCATTTCAACTCCGATGACTTTATATAATTCTCCAAAATATATATTCCATAATAAATCGTGTATTTAAAGGTAATTCAATGTATCAATTTAATCAAGTCACAGTGAAAGGATTTAATTTTTTTTTATTTGTTTTTTTTTGCCTCGCTTATTATGTACATGGCTTTTATTATATACTGCAAAAGGTATCTTAGTTCAAACTATAGTGTGAGGATCTGGTGGGATAATCGGCTGTGGCCTTGTTAAGGAACTTCTCCGCATTTGCTTTAAGATGAGGAAACCACAGAAAACTCATTTAAGAGAAGCCGGACTATTGACAGACATCAACAGTCCTTCCGTTCCACTTTGACAGTGTTGGGCATTTTGTGTCCTTTTTTTTTTTTAACAAATATTACTTTTACTCTTTTTACCATGTATGATATTACCTCACGTGATAAGTCCTTGTGACTTATTACTGTTACGGTACATTATTGGTCCTTATCCAGATATCCACATCACGCGTCTAGCCGAAAACGGGACAAGGCATCAACAAATAAGAGACATCTTGCGGTGTCTCATCATGATATGAACAGCTATTGATTTCTGTGAGCTTAAAATGTTGAAGATAGTTCATAAAACCACCGTGGCCGATGAGGATGTGAGTCAGTTCGTCTTGCTGCGTTTTACTGAAATTCAAGGCTCGAAATATTTAATTTTAAAATTTGTCAACTCAAGCCCTCAAGGTCAATGGGGGGTGTGGAAATAAATTGACATTTTCTCTGCAGAGGACGATGGGCTTAAAAGTTAAGAATAACCTTAACAGAGCAAGGAATCCAAACATCAGGATGAGTGTCAAACGTCCTAACCCATACACTATAAGGTCTCTCCTAATCTCGACTAGATTTTCTTTTGCAGGATTTTTATCTGAGAGTAGGCGCTGGATGAATTGCAATATAATATAAGAAAATAAATCAATCAAATTTTACCGTGTCGTGTGGATTTGGACGATAAGTGTGAACTGGGCGGAATGCCCGGCTGCGGCCGTCATTAATATTTCCGAAGAAAAGTTATGAAAAACAAAAGCGCGAATGATAAACATTTAGATTTGTAAATGCTTAAAGCTTCAACGATGCGTCAGATGTAAACAGACACATTTTCTAATAAATTTATTTCTGTCGATTCACATTTTTTGTCGATGGAATTCTTTTGTCCGCACGCAATTAAATTTTGATTTGCCTAATGGTGTATTGATTAATGACCATGACTCCCGTCGCGTAGTGGCTGAGACGTTTGTATCGAGCACGTGGGTTTGATTTCTGGTAGATCATAACAAAAACATTTAATTTTTATCATGTCTGGGTGTTTTAGTGCTAAAGTTTTCCACTTAATCGGGTCTCTCGACCTATAAACTACATCTAAAAAGTTTTTTTTGCTTTATTTAGTAATTCCCGAACTGGCTACGTATGGCTGCTTATTTTGCGTTCGAGCAACAAATTATTGAAATCGTTGCTATTGGAGTAACAATCTTGTGCCTTAAGCACCATCAGGTGCAGATAAAGGAATGATGATGTTGTTTTTCAAAACACTAAACGCCGGAGAAAGGGGTATTATTTATATTGGGTATTTATTTATTAGTGGCGAACGGTGATTTTATTTAATGGTAAGCTATAAAAACTATCATTCATTGTACCTAAATAGTAGGTACATTATAACATAATGTATATACATAAACTATAAGTTTCTATTTTTCTGTGGTTCTGTGTGATACAACAACTCTCATCTATAAAATCAACTCAAACGACGCAATATATTGTATTGTGTAGCTATATTATCCAGAATTTGTGTACCTGGGAAGTATGTTTACTAGGGACGGAAAGGCCGATAAAGATATTGAAAGGAGGGTGAGTGCCGGGAACAGGGTGAACGGTGCACTAAAATTGGCAAACAAATGTTTATCGCAGGAGGCTAAACCAGCAGTTCACAACGGAGTTCTAGTTCCAACTCTAATGTATGGGAGCGAAGTATGGAATTGGAAAAATAATGATGAAAGTAGGTTGAATGCTGTCGAAATGCGATCCCTCAGGCGAATGTGTGGTAAAACGATGTATGGTAGGTGCACAAATGTCGAGATCCGTGAAGTGTGTAAGGCTGAGACATGCATTATTGACAGTATCAAGAAAGGGGTGCTGCGTTGGTTTGGACATGTAGAGCGAATGGACAGCGAAAGAATGACTAAAAGGATCTACGATGCAAATGTTGATGGATGCAGAAAACGAGGAAGACTGAGAAAGACATGGCACGATCAAGTCCATCAAATACTTGAAGATGGACATGTCAAAAGTAGGAATAATCGGCGTGCGTGCATAAGAAGATGTATGAATGTAGAGGAAGCGAGGTCTGTATGCCAAGATAGAGTGTTATGGCGTTCTATCCTCTCTGTCTACCCCTACGGGGAAACGGCGTGATGGTTTGTTGTTGTTGTTGTTGTTATATTATCCATTAATTTAACACATAACTCATATAACAGTTTATAATTCAGTCAGTATTAGGTATTCTCATTGCGATTGAAATGTCAACTGGCCTATTTGTTCTAGAAATGAATAATGCCAAAAACGTCCGCGTGGAGCACCACATGTGTTGCGAGTCATGTCAAAAGTATCATCTCAAAAAAAATAGTCCTTAAGAAATAATGTTTGAAATACTGTTTTCCAAATCGAGAATCTTCAAAAAATTTGTGTGATCTGCAAGTTTACTCTTGGAGAAAAATCCCGCTACTGGGTTTAAGGTGTTTAAAATAAAGTACACTTATTTGTATGAAGCAATAAGCTGGAGTAATCAGCTAGTTTCTCGGCTCATCGCTGGCGCTGGGCGCTTTGTTTATATTTGGAGAAACATACAAATGGTGGCAATGATTTATAAGAAATAGTAATTATTTGTTTGTTTTTCTGTAAATAAAGTCACCGTAAATCATTATTATTGATAGTAAAATATAATGGAATGCTGCGCATGGTACATAATACCTTTAGTACAATCACAGGGAGAACACTAAGAGATCGAATCGGAAATTAAAAAATAAAATGGATTTATGGCATCGAAGATGTTGTGCGATGGAGCAGAGCAAAAAAATATTCTGGAGGGATCATGAAAACAGAATGGACAAGTCTAGAATACTTTGGCAGAAGAATAGCAGCTTTCTGCCAGACCAGATCAACAGATCTAGATGAAGAAGAAGCAGAGTTATTTACGACTCGTTGAAAATGGCCCCAAAAATATTTCGATAAATCGTAAACAATTCATAAAAAAAAATTAAGACAGTGAATATGGTTTTAATAAAATGACTCTGATTTTTTTTTAAAGAAATTTTTGCGTTCTCATAATTTACCCAAATATTTAAATTTTGGAGGCCATTTTCAACGAGTTGTAATTATCTCACTATTAGAAAATGGAAATCAAGTTGGGGTAGAGTGGGGTTCGAACCCGGACCTCTGATCTGTGAAACCACAATTCTAGCCACGGGACCACAACCCAATTTCTTATTAAGTGCGGGTTGGGTTTGATAAATATTGTTTTACAAAACGTTGGCTGTACAAATCGCCGTTTGTTTGAATTTAAATGAATCCAATCTGCGTTAATCTAATTTGGTTGAATTAATGGCTAAATGTTTTTTTATGGGTCAATGAACGATCACTCTGAAGACATCATTACATGCGAAGACAAACTCCGCTTTAAAACTTAATTGAGAACATTTTTAGAAGGGAATATGGAAGTCTAGGTATTTATAGTCTTATGGCCTGTCGTTTGCCGTTTTAAGTGATCACATATGCGTTTTTTGGAAATAAAGTAATAAAACTTCTAAATTGAATTATGATTCATCACTGATATAGTAAATACTGACTTTATTTATTATGTACATAAATGATATGATCAAGACATTAAAATATTATAAAATACGACTCTTCGCAGACGATGATGATGATGATGATGCTTTAATATACCCACATGTGGGGAGAAAATTGTACATCATCGTCATCATTATCATTCCATGTCCATTCTCTAATTAGAGCATATGGTGTCCACGAAGATTTTCCAGGCATCTCAGCTCCTGTGCATCCTCTTAATTCAGGTTCGCGTCCCGTAGTTCCGACATGAACTGCCGACAAACAATCAGCAGTGGACGTCCAGGACGTCGAGAACTTGATGCTTTATAAAGTAGCTAGTTTCTGTTTAGGGCCCGAGTGAGGTGCCGCGATTCGCATCCGTAGAGGAGAATAGGTGTTATGCAGGCGTTATATAGGCGGTATTTGGTTTTCATTGAGTAAATATCCAATCTCCAGACAGCCCTCATACTGTTGAAAGCTGCCATTTTTTGTAATACTGGTATTCGAAACTCTCGCCTCTTTCGATGACTTCGTTTGACAGCCAGGGGACTTTGGGCATCAAGGTACGAAGTGTTACCCAGCACATGGGTTATTGCAATATTGATTTTTAAACCCATGCATGCGGAGTATCTATTTAAGCTATCGACAGTGGCCTTAAGCCCCCGACTGAATCGTCAATTATAACCGCATCATCGGCTTACTCTAGGTCGCAAAGTTTTTTGGAGGAGGAGATGGATATTCATCGATCTAGTGAAATTGACTTTCTTAGAAATGTACATAAATATAGGACAAGAAATAGAAATAGGATAAGACAACCACTTAAGAAAAAAACAAAATCACAAAATAGCTTAATGTATAAAGGGTTAAAACTGTATGATGAGATGCCTGAAAGTATGAAGAATGAAAGAAAACTTACGGATTTAAAAAAAATGTTATGTTTATTGTAATAATGTAGTTATGTAAGAAATATTTAATAAGTATTTGTTATAATTGTAAATATATTAGTTAATATACAATGTAATATTAACTAACTTAAGTAAATAAATAAAAAAAATAAAAAATAAGAATGAAGTCCATGAGGATTATAAAAAAGAACGGTGCAAGGACGCAACTTTGACGAAATCTGGTGGTCACCTCAAACCAATCTGTGACAACATCATTGATTCTAATTCGGCATTCGCTACTCGAGTGGAGGGCTTTGATAAGTTCGACTGGTTTTATAGGCCCTCCATGTGATTCTAGAATTTTTCACATTAATACGGTCTGTAGTGTGGGGTTGGTCGTCAATCAGGATGCGTTGACTGACCATGTTCTCGAGTCTCTTTCGCAAGTCATCTGACTTTAGTTTTTCCACGTCGACTGACTTTTGCCGATGAGGTCTTGGAAGACTAAGAAGAAATTATAAAACAGTGATGTTCAAACTGAATTATGATCTAAATCAGTGATTCCCAAAGTGGTCTATATCGACCCCCAGGGGTCTATGACAACCTGCAAGGAGTCTACGTCAACGAAAAAAAAAATTGGGGGTCCATGAAATGAAAATGGGGGTCCACGATAGTGGATCTCAACATACACTGATAGTACTTCTGGCTGAAAAAAAACATACCCGTTACTTATCCTGTATTATGGAATATGGCGAGCAAATTTTTAATTTCCATTCCATCGTCATACCTAGTGGAAAGGGGGTTCAGGCTGTTACCAATCTCCTAACGAAAAAAAGAAACAGATTGGACATCATTGGCTGAAGAGATTTAAGATTAAACCTGACAAAATTGACGCCAAATGTTGATAATTTATTATTAAAGCATTAGGTTCATCCTTCCCACTAAAAACATTGACTTATTGCATAGTTTATTTTATGTTTATTTTATGATACGTTTATTTTATATAACAGATACAAAATTTTATTTTGAGTAGTTTTAATTTAAATTCAATTAATAAATGTTTAAAACATAACAAATCAATATCAGGTAAGTAGGGGGTCTACCAAAAATCGAAAAACATGGCAAGGGGTCTACGTCACAAAAAAGTTTAGGAACCTCTGATCTAAATAATGTATCTCCATGGTTATTTAATAAATCAAAGTGATATATAAACGAAAAAAAATATGCTGAAACAAAAAAATAGAAGTAACGCCGTCAATTGCAAAAAACGAAAACAAATTGATTTTATTACAAAACAATGCCTAAAATACGTTTTTGAAAATAAAATGGACACAGAAAGGCAATGTCGATGTAAAATAAATTACAATTACTTTCATTTAGGCAAAGAATATTTTCCGATATAAATGTAATATTTGTGTATAAAATTATTAATTCTTAAAACAGAATTTTGGAAAACATTGATCAAAGTCGACTTGAACAGGATCATAATACCAGGGTACGTATTCTGGTGGGAAGTTAAAATTTATCTTCTTCTGTATGAAAAATAGAATATGTTTAAAAAAAAAATTCTAAACATGTTAAATTACCAATATTATGTACCTTTTTGGGTGATACCGTGTATGTTGGATTTGATCCGACGTTTCGGCTACCATTGCAGGAGCCATCTTCAGGGAAAACTGTGTGTTTTATAGAGAAATGTATGTGTTTATGTACTAGTAATTTGTACCGTGTCACAGTCAGCAGTAGGCACATTTCTAGTTTTGTTGGAAAGAATAATTATGTTTATGTACTAGTAATTTGTACTGTGTCGCAGCCGGCAGTAGGCACATTTCTATTCGTTTTTGTCATATGTAGTGCTGGGAACCATGTTGAATTTAATTTAAGCCCGTCGTCTTTGTTTATATTATTTGGATGTTTGTGTATTTCAATTGCCTCTTTTATTATTCGTGCACTATAATTACTAGGTTTATGTAGAATTTTTGGTTCAAAGGTGAAAAAATGGCCTGTGTCTGTAAAGTGTTCCGCTATTGCGGATTTGTCTGGGTGCCCAAGTTTACACACTCTATTGTGTTCGTCAATTCTCTTCTTTGCTGTGCGCCCTGTTTGTCCAATATACACTTTATCACATTCCTGGCAACTTAGTTTGTACACGGCTTCAGTTTCCAGAGGATTTTTATCTTTTGGGTTTACTAAATGATCTTTTATTTTTCCCACAGTCCCAAACGTTGTTGCAATATTTTGTTTCTTCAGCACTTTGGCTATCCTGTCAGTTACATTCTGTACATATGGCAGGTATGCAGTCCCTCTGGTAATATCTTCTTCCTTGTTCTTCTTTGTCCCTTGCGATTTAATAATGTTGTCAATTTGTTTCTTCTTATATCCATTATGCTCCAATGCATCTGAAATTTTGTTGAACTCTTCGCCCTTTTCGGAATCTTCGCATATTCGAGTCGCTCTTGTTAGAAGTGTATTTATTAATCCTCGTTTTTGGGCTGGATGATGATGTGAATCAGCGTGTAAGTATCGATTCGTATGTTAAATTATCGGTTACCGACGAAGATACTTTTAATTTTCATACAGATAATCACATTTTCGTGCATAATTATGGATATTAGATTATACCGTCTCAGCATATACCGGTGAAGATAGTCGTTCATAATCGAGGCCCAGGCAAGGTAATATTCAGACACTCACTAAGAAAAAAGGCAAAACCATAAAATTGTATTTTATATGTATACCTAAGGCAGTGAAAAATGATAACGTTAAATAAAAAAAATAAAAAAATTTAAACTTAAGGTTAAGACCCATGTCTTGAACCATTTAAAAATGAAATATATATACACGTATACATACCATATAACGTTGCTATTACAGCACATATAAGAATATGTTAATGTGATATTTCAACTATTATACTTTTATTACTATTTTAAAATTCAAAATAAAAACATTAAAATGTTTTTAAGATATGTATTAAAATGTTTTTTTAATACTATTTAAATGTTATTTGTGTTTTTTTCTTTTTATATACTTTTTTTGGCTTGTATACATAATTTCAATTTTTTTCAACGTTTTTGATAAAAAAAATTAACCTGTATTGGGTGTGCGCATATTTTGTTAATTAAAAAAAATGATTTTATTTTGTACTAGTTCAGTATGTATATATACATCCATGTAATTTTTAAACTTTTTCAATTTTCTTTCCCAGATTGCATAATGTAAACATTATTTTGAATTTATTTCCATGCCTAGTATTCTGTTTATTCTGTTATTTTCAAGTATTTTTCATACCCTTTTTAATTTGTAGTATATCATAATTTTAATTTTTCTGCTTTTGTTAAATAATATTATAGTTTAAAATTTAAAAACGTCTCTAAAAAAAATTATTATCTGTATGCCCCTAAATGAGTTTTTTTTTAAAAAACTCCTTGGGAATATTGTATATAATTATGTATAATATGTTTTCAATATAATAAAAAAAAAAAAAAAAAATAAATCTTTGATGTTTTGGAAAATGATATTAATATATAACTAAATATTTACTTACTTAATAAATCGGATTGTATTTAAGGATGAAACGATATGTATTTGTACCGATTTTATGGTTACAGAGTGATTTAACCATTGTTTCATCTCACCTGGCAAAATTATTAGCAAGCATAGAAAATCGCAAGAGACGCGAACCTCGCAAAGAACGCAAAGGAATATGAAAACATGGGGACGGGTCTGCAAGCGTGCAGGAACGAAAGGGTCGGTCCAGAAAATTTTGACGACGAGGATTGGAGTTCGTCGTCGGGAAGGAAGGCGTGGACTCCGGCAGGCAGGTGGTGTACGAAATTCCAATTACAGGGACATTCGCGATGCAAAATTCAATTTGCCAAGTCCAAGTCGAAGGTCAAGGGCGACGCTTGCCGAACTTCGCGAACCGCAATCAAGTCTGCCGGTAAAGCTAGGGTTTCCTAAGACAGCGGTGCCCGTATTTTAACGGCCGTAGTGAACGGTGATGCAGTGGACAGCCGTCGTAAAGGTGACTAGAGTGTGGTTTTCTAGGAAAACGGTGTTATCAACACCATTTAACACCGTTTTCCTAGAAAACCACTCTCTAATCACCTTTAAGACGGCTGTCCACTGCATCACCGTTCACTACGGCCGTTAAAATACGGGCACCGCTGTCCTAGGAAACCCTAGCTTAAGGAAGAACGATACATCGCCGCCGTGCGCCGCGCCGCCGCCACACGCCAAGCGCGGTTATCAAGCTGCGAGCGAACGCCTGTCTGATTACGCCCTAAAATCAGGTGGTTCGGGAAAATCGCACGGCGCTCGTAAACGCACTCTCGAGAGAATCCAAGAGAGGATCTTCCACCCGGCCACCGGTTCAGACGCCGTAGCTGGACCCATGCGTGCTTTCCGAAGAAGCCATCGCTTTCTCAACCCTCCGCCGCATCGCTATCAGAACACTCCGTCACACACTCTTCATCAGGTTATTTTCAAGATTATTACTACGGTTAGATTAAGTTTTGTCTGTGACCAATCGCCCACCTGACAACAAAATGATGCATCTATAGGTCCATCGGAATACGGCTTCAAATATTCTACTCTCTGAGATCTATCGTATGGAATTTAAGGTTATTTTTTATAAGGCTTCCTACCCAATTGTCGACTTCGTGTAACAATAGAAAAGTTCTAGTTTAAATGCCATACAACATTTAAAAGGCGATTATCTCAGTTCGTGTTTTTTTGAGATGCATCGTTTTGCCATAAAAAAACACTTCACGTGGTCGTATTTCTTTATATACCTTTTGTTTTTTTTGTTAAGTTTCTTGTATTTATGTTTCATCATGTAACACTTGTAATTAGCTTAGGCCGTATATATAGTACAACAAATAAATAAATATGACCTCTCCCACTATCAGTAAATTGACTGACCGTAGAAAGAATATAAAAGATTTGAATATTAATATCTAGTCATAAATTTACTACGGATGTTCAGTGGAACGGGTTATTGGATATTAAAATAGTTTTATTACACGCTGTAAAAATTAGATCATTTAATTGTATCGCGAAGTTTTTCGCAAGCGAACGATCAAAAATTATATGAATAATTTACATAAAAATGAACTAAATAAGTTCTTATGAATCAACCAATAATAGTTTTCTGATAGATTTTGGAGCGGAGTAATTTCAAAACTCAAAGCGCCGACAATACGATACATAAATACAAAAATAAGTCATTTTTATAGCATATTGACAAATAATAAAAAAAAGAAAACCACTGCTCTTCTTCATTAAACACCTTGCAAATAGCGCGCTGTCATAGTATTCATTTCAAAATTATACACTGATAAAGGAGCACGTAGTAGCTAAGAAACCGGTCGGTAATTAAATAAATAATAAGCGAAAAATAACATGTGGAGCATTTCGGGGAACAAAATATGGAGGTTTAGGCATTTACGAGGCTTATAACCTGTCATTGGCCGGCCCAGTGACTACATTACACACTGTGTAACATTCGCAATAATAACTCCTTAGGTAGTTTAATCCAGTATTTTGTCTACAAGCATTAGTACAAACTAAAAATATCGTAAATAATAAGTGGAAAGCAAATGATTTTTATTAATTTTTTGTTTTATTTTTTTTATTTGAAAAATTTATTTATTAACCCTTACGGATTACAACATTCATTTTACAAAAATATTATAAACATTTTTTATTCATACTCTGTTGCTCAAAATAATATTTTTTATATCTTTTGAAAAGTATGTGCCTTTTGTTTAGTTTTGTCTGGTATTTTATTGAATGATTTCAGTCCCTGGTTTATTAGTCTTGATTGCCCTTGTCTTGTTTTAAAAAGTTGGATATGATATTTTTCTGATATTCTCGTATTATGTCCATGTTGACTACAATTTTTTACAAGTTTTAGTTCTTCGTCTACAATTACATTAGTGGCTAATTTATGGATAAATTTCAATGATTCTAGTTGAAAGAGTTCAGTTATATTTAATTGCTTAGTTTGTTCAAAAAGTATCTAGTTGCAGTTTAATAATTTTTTTTTGTAGTCTTTATAGTCTGTTTATGTCATTTTGATATCCTATTCCCCATAGTTGTTGCATATAACATATTTTAGTTTTTACATAGGCTTCATACATTAGATTTTTTTCCTTTTTTGGAACAAAGATTTTGATTTAAAAAAAAAGACTCGATAATGTCGCCACTTTGCTTATTAAACTGTTGATTTGAATTGTCCATGTTATTTTTTTATAATTTGTAAAAACCCGTTATGGTACCTATTATTGTAAACATATTAGAAGGTAAAGTCACATAAGTCTCGTCTAGTCAGTGTATGGAATTATCAGGCGCTTTTTATGTCGAATTGAAATTGAGATAGTCAGATAAGACATCGCAGTGTTGTAAGGAATAAAAATGGAAGGCATTAAACTTTGTCCGCCTCGGGGTCAAGTGGTCAACGCATTTGCTTACAATGCAAGAGGTCTCAGGTTCGATTCCCAACATGGTTGAATTTATTTTTTATCTTATTGGTGTGTTTTTTATAATTATTCATGTTTTTTGTATTGTTTTGATATTTTATGTTTGTCCCTTTTTTTAAACAAATATGTTCAATTGTATTTCTGTTCCAAATTGAGTCAGTGTCTCTTGAGAATTTAATTAATTTTATTGAATAATATTCTGTATTATATGATGAACACACAATAAAAAGTATAAACAAAAATGACGTTTTAATACCACAACATTGAATTACTAAAGTTAGACTAATCATGTGATGTAATATCCTATGCACCATTGGATGCGAATATGAATCATGCTTCTGATGGCATGTTAGCCATAATACTTTACAGATTCTCTGATAAACAGTCTGCCGCTGCAATATTATTTTTGTATTCTTTACATTTAGTTAATTTCAGTGGCGAAAATTGGCATTTATTATAAGTAAAGCATAGTATTATTATATTATGTTTGCAAAACAGTGGAGAAGGTAAAAAATGTGGGGTAATGTTAATGTGAGTCTTTGGTTTAATGTTTTTAAGATTCTAGATATATTGGCAACTATAACTGGCAACAAGACAGACATAACAAGAATACAAAGACAACAAAATAAAATTCTTAAACTAACATACAACCTACCCTACCTGACCCCTACGACTGAACTGTACAAAACAACACACCAGTTTGACATAAACTACTTGACTAAAATTGATACCTTAAAAATTGTGCACAAAATAAGACTGGGAAACATACAAGACGACGACATAATATTAGTCAAAAATGCTGACATACACAAATATAACACCAGACAACAACAACACTATCATATTGAAAAAGCAAAGACAAACACAGGACAGTCAAAAATACTACATAATGGACTTAAACACTACAACGACCTACCTTACTACTTGAAAACTTTTACTGGAGACAAATTTAAAATCAATCTGAAAAAGCATATAATGACTGAACTAACTAGACTAGACGAGACATAAAATGACTAGACAATATAAAATTTCTAATGTAACCCTAACGGGTTTTTTTTTATTGTAAATAAATAAATAAAAAAAAGTTAATAGATTTTTCGTATTTTTGTAGCCAGAACAAGATATTATAGTTTTCATCATAGTTTTGTGAATGTTTTATTGATAACACTTGAGATACCACTCTTAAAATGGATAAACTGACATTTATTTTTCATATCAGCCCATTAATCTTTAGAGAACAACTCAATACATTACTTCATGTTACTTTCTTTACCAAAAAAGGTTTAACTAATACCTTAATATAAAAATGATAAAGATTAACAGTTGGAAACATTATATTTATTCAATGTCTCACAAGTTTAAATGTAATATTACATACAATTTTAATAAATTATACTTAAAACAACACTAAGAACAACGCCAAAAATTAACATGTAAATTATACACAATTTATAAGGTATGCAAATTTATAACAACTGATACCATGAGCACGTTATCGGTTACAACAAATGAATTTAATGTATTGATTAGGAATACTTAAGAAATTAAATAAAACAGTAATGTATTTGTATTCAAAACGAAACATTGATTTTTTTGTGCAGATTTGTTTGTGCAGTAAATTTTATGACGAATTTCTCACAAATCGATTCTGGACCTGTAAACCATTGATTTTCACTTTGTATAACACAAATATTTGTTTTTAAAAAGTCATTTAATTACTTTGTTCCATGGTTGGTGTGAAAAGATAAAAATAGCATAAAAATATAAATACAGCAGGTTTGCATTCATTATAATAATTTCATCCACAGTCTAACAACGAAAACAATATAAAATTTATTTGCAGTTTACAAGATAGTTATTTGATAAATAAAATCAATTAATTTAATTCAAAGTTCACAAGATTAACGAAATTGATTATTTCAAACATAACATTTTCATAACATAAATATGAAAAACATTTAAAACGAATCCATGATATCTCTCAGACGTATTGTTTTATTTTAAGGAAATATGAAATATTTGGCAAAATTCTAACTTAGCATACATTTAAAGATTATCAATTCAAACCCTTAAAAACCAACGCTTATAATTATTTACTTTACCCTGCAATGAAATAATAATTAAATTATATTATTTTTCTAGTATAAATTACAATTTATGAGAATTTGATTTGATATAGAAAATTTTAAAAGTACATTAAATCGCTTGCATACATCTGAACACTTTTCATGAAACATTTATTACAATTTATATTAACTTGTTTTATTGATAAAAGCACAGAAAACATGAACATATTTAGTAAGTAGCCTATGACGGCACATACTACTACAATCATCGAATAAATAAACAGTATTAAATATGGTACTTAATACAACACGAATAAATTAATGCTAATTTGACATTTATTAAAAATAAATTATTTGCATTTTAATGAACTTTGTTTGAAATTTACTAATTAATCTGATTATATTATTTCCCTCAATATTTTAAGGCACATATTTATTGAACAAGATAGGTAACTAGGTATATAGGTACATATTTTTAAAATGCATTTTTCCTTCATATTTTTTTTGCTTTATAAATATTTATAACAAGATATGTCAAGGAGCTAAAATGATTAATACATTATAATACAATAAATTATTATGAAAATAAAACTTTGTCATCAGTTTTACACCATTTTATTCAAAAACACTACTACAGTTACAGAGTTTTATCATCCGTCGATGGGAGGAGTGCTCTCCCGAAACTGTAGTAGTGTTCTTGTAAAATAATAAAATTGTGTAACACTGATAACAAAGTTTTATTTATAATGAAGTGTTTCGAAATGAATGTTAATAATATTATACAAAAATATTTTAAATAATTAACTGTTAAAAATCCTCAAATATTTAAACTATTTACGTTTATTTTATACACGTATTAATAGTTTTTTAACAAAAAATATTTATCGCGAATTAATTATCGCGAGGATTAGATACTTATTATATTTATTATGTATATTGATAGTAAATAGAACCTTAGGTACTTAATAAATTCAACTTTTTTAATGATTTCATGATATGAGATATATGAAACGAACATATAAATAAAATAAAAAATTACACACGCGTTATTTATAAGTTAGACAAAAGGTAAATTTAAAACATAATGATTCTTAAATATTTATGGCGATTTCTTCTTGTGCCTTATTAACAACTGCGAAAATTACAAGTATAATAACTTTCGTATATAAAGGTGCTTTAGTTTGGCGTTTTGAAAGTTGTAAATTGAATATTTATAACTTAGCTATGCTAAAGCACCCCGTATTATTATTTCAATAGTTGTTACAATTTTAGCACAAAATCATATTCCTCTATGCTTTTTCTACATTATTTATGTATTCCGAATGTCTTCAGATATAATTAACGTAGGTACAATTTTTTGTCAAAATTTTAAAACAGTGCATCGGATTGTTAAAATATTTACAACTGACCAGCATGAACACTATCACAATACTAGAGAAAATAACAAAATTAGACTTCCATTTAGGAAAAAGGCAAAGTCACAAAATTCAATTTTATTTCAAGCAATTAAAAAGTATTACGAAATGTAAAAAAATATTTACGAAGAAAAAAACATATCAAAACTTAAAATAATGGTCAAGACATATGTGATAAACAATTTATAAATTAAATATATTTGCAATGTTATTATTAGAACACACATAACAATATGTATGATATGTGTGCCGTACTTTAAGATTTAAATAAATAAATAAATATTTAAATTTAAATTCATTTGACGGGTAATTAACGATCTAATTAAATTAACATCAATTATCTGATATCGGCTTTAATAAACAATCTGTTTTTAAATACATGAACATTATTCAGTCCTCTTTATACTGTTTTAACTTATGTTTTCATCCGGTGAATAATGCATACCTTTTTTATAATATTTATAACTGTAGTATTGTCATTAGATTGTCAAATTTTTATGACACTAAATTTATTTAATTTAAAGGTTTATTGAATTTCGGATGAGTTGTTATAAACATTACACTAAAGGTTATAAAGTATTTGAAATACATATATACAAAAATCATTTCATCAATTTAATATCGGTTTTTTCCGAACTTTAAACATAGCTTTTTTTAAATTGAAATTGTTGAAGCAGATTCCAGGCTATTCTGAAATAATATAATATTAAAATAGGGGAGTTTTTACGGGCAGGTTAGACAGTCGCGTATCGAAAACTCCCTTAAGCAATCAAAAAAAGATCTTATTATATACAGACACGCATAACGACGCGACAGCTAAGTATTAATTAAAGTCCAGAATAAATATATTGAATTCTCTAATAACAAACTTCTACATCTGTAGACTTCAATTGAAATGTTTAATTTATTCGACCACGTCGCATTTTTCTTTTTAGACATAAATCAAAATAAATAACTGCAATAATTTCTCTACTTATAAATTAATCAAATAAACATGAAATATTTTTTATTAGTAAACGTAAATTAAACTACCCGTTTATGTTTTTTTGTTGTAATATTACTACAAGCGGGGTAGGGCGGGCTAGTTGAGGATAGGAGCAAGTTGTGCAATCGAAATATCTAAAAAACAAGGAAGAAGAATACACAGCGCGATCATTAGTTGCCGCACGGTTAACTATTAAGGTGTACAGACGCATTGTTTATTTTGTGGCCAAAAAGTAAAAAATACGTTAGTCTTTATTTTTCTCCTAGACTTGTACAAAAATGGCCATCTACAATCACGTCAGTGTTGACATTTTACGTATTTATTATACATTTGATAACATATAGCTGCTTGATCCCAAGTCTTGCCGTTTTTTTCATCACAATATTTTGAGTTTGTCCAAATTTTTTAAGACAAGGACTAAATTCAACTCCCCGAGGAGCTGTTAATATTAACATATTACAATAGAGATGAACATTTTAGAGAAAGTAATATAGAAGTCTAGACGTCTATAGGGTTTATGACCTGTCATTGGCTGGTTTAAGTGGCCACTTTAAACAATGTGTAACATTTACCATTCCGCCCGTATTTGAACATCTATATTCCTTTATTTCTTACATTTTTCAGCTTAAACCAGCCAATGACAAGTCATAAGTCCTGTAGATGTCTAGACTTTTATATTACCTTTTCTAAAATGTTCTTCATATATGTTGTTTTTTTCATAACATAGCTTTTGTTTCAATAAGTCTAGTTGGGGCTGTTGGGCAGGCTTGTTCAACTTGCCCCAATTTGTTTCGCTGATAAAGTACACCGCTTAAAAGTTAGTATGGATTTTATTTTATTTTATTTATTTTTATTTATTTAGGAAAAACAACGGTTGTTATATAAGAATACAAAGTTTAAAAAATGGTACATACATCCTGTTAAAGTTTTTTACAAATATAACGAGAGAAAATGTTACACAGTGAAGAGAAAAAATAATATTTTATATTAGACAAAAGTAAAAACAGCACGTAAAAAGGTTAAGGGATGAGGAAATAGAGTGGAGAAGTGGGGGAGAGGGATTTTCATGAGAAAGTTGACCGATTCAAAATTTTATATGATGATAACATGAACATAATTAAAGGAACATAAACTTATTACACACTGACAAATGTTTCATTTTACAATGTTTCAAAAAGTTTTTTTTTGAAGTCACATAATTTGCTTGAAAATTCGGCCTTTCGAGGCTCATGTATCAGCCCTTGGGTAACGTTTCATCGGCCCTACGGGCCTCAATTAATCAGTTCTTCGGCCCTCGATTGATTGGACTCTTAAACACCTTGAAATATCGCATCTTTTGATCTTACAATTTATTTTTTGTTGTTCGGAGCAATCTGAATGTATAAAGTCTGTAACTCAAAATAATGCTACCAAAAACGCACAAAATTTACAGATTTAAGAAATTCAATAAGTAATGGATTAAAATTAGATAGTGATCAGTCCTTTAAAATATAACAGCTGTTATATGCTAGTAAATTGGGCACTCCGGGTTGCATTTAATTGTTCCTATTATATATATCATTTTTGGCTAGTAATTAATTTAGCATCAATATATTGGCCTTACGGACTTCAGTTATTCGGTTCTTTGGGTCTCGATTAATTAGAATCTCAGATGCTATCCAAAATACATATTAAAATCAATATTTATGAATCACTTTGCAAAGCCCCCTTGAGGGATTATGAAATGAAAATGTTTTTAAAAGATTATATTAATCGATTAAGTAAAACACCAAGCATCGATTTTTTCCAAATTTCAAACCGTTTTGGCCCCATTAAATATGTTTAGAAATTTATTACAATTAACATAATAATTACTTTTATCTATTGCACTATAAATTCTAATTATAATTAGGTGTTAGATAAGAAAATATCATTGTTTTGTAATTTCTTATTATTCACGGTTTAACATTTTGATCAAATTACAATTATTCCAAGTTTTACACAGCAAGTACAGTGTGTCTGCCGGCAGGTTTGATATATAAAATGTATTTTATCATTTTTAACTTTATACCGTAACTGCAAAAACATGATGATTTCAATAACATAACTCATTGTCAGTGGAATTGAATTACAGCATACACCTTTAGGGCATCAACGACCAAGGTGGGGAGCATTTTCTCTGAAAAATTAATAAGTCCCTTTGATGACGTAGACAGGCTCATAAAAAAACTTGGTCTTTCCCCTGTGATTTTTTTCTAACAACACTATCTTAAATATCTGACGTGCGATTGCAGCCATCAGTTCAGATTTCTGCGAGCGAGTTTTCGCCAATGCGAGGTCTCGATTGCAAGAGTGTTTGTAACAAAATGGAGAACACCTGGGTCATGTCATTTTCAAAACATTATGTTTGATCACGAAAATGAATAAATTACATTTAACATATAATTATTAGAATTTTCATCCATTTTTAAAGAGTCAAATATGCCGGCGGACACTGTACTATAAACATATGATAAGCGGATATTTTCCATCTGACTAAGATTCTAAAATAGCAACCTATAAAAAAGACATAAAAATAGCAACCTCGTGGTGTGATGGTCAGCGCGTTTATCTACCATGCGAGAGTTCTCGGGTTCGATTACCGACATAGTTGATATGAAATATTCATTTTAAAAGGTGTTTTCCTACTAAAATATTTCATAGTCACTGGAATGGTACCTGAAGCGTAAAACTGTTCACCTTATCTTCATGTAACAAAAAATTTATCAAGATACGCTGAGATTGGTATTCTAATACAGTGCCCTATGCAACATTAGGTGCGGAAAGGGAATGATGATGATGATGATAAAAAAGTTGAATAATATCTTGGGAATTGCAATAAGGAAATCCAGTGATTTTTATAATTTTTTTTATTCTTTAATTGACTATCCATTTTTTTTTGTATTGTATAAATGATGTTAATTAGTATGTATGTATTATTATTATTTTTTTTTTTCTTTAAATATTCTATGTTTTGTTCTCATATACTCGTATATTCAAAATTATATAAACTCTTATAAATAAACGTCTCTTTTTTTTGAGATTTACAGTGATAACATTTTCAAGGTGCATAAAAGTAGATCTTTATTGAATTTTTAAAAAACATGTACCTTTTATGAAATTTATTAATAAAAAAAAAAAAGTTCATGTGATTTTTTAAAGTTTGATAATTTTGAAACTACACCGCCCGTTTTCCGCACAGAGTTCACCTCGGTGAGTTTTCTGGACATATAAAGTAGAAACCTAGTTCCCGCGAAGAAAAAAATACGTGGTTTATTTAATCGTTTATTTAACACTTTATAAACGTATTCAATTTATTTACATATAAGGGCGGACATGTTGCCTCTAGGCAATTTCTTCCTACCTACCCAAACCGTTCAATTTGAGAAAATTACAAGTACATGGACATAATCCAGGGGTTCTACGTGTTAATGTCACATAAACGTCGAAAAACGTGGCTACCCGGAAACCAAAAAACTATCACTAACCATTGATTGATTATTGTTAACACATGTTTACATGAACCTTTGACGTTTCAAAGTAGTTCATTTTTGTGAAAACATTTTTATCAATTTTCTTGAAACTTCCCGTACAATGCTCTAATTTTTTATCGCGAAGAGGAAAGCATTTTTACACCCGATTTCCCGTTGCACTGAACTTCCTCATAACAATTCAATGCTCATCTCGTAGACAGTAGCCAATGTATGTTTTAATTCGCCATTAAAAATTATATGCGCTTTCAATAAACATTATTTTCTTCTGCCCGCTATGTAAACATAAGCTTTATTATCTGTTGAATCATAAAATAAAATTGGTCATTTGATAAACCTCATAAGACGGTTAGTTTTAGCTTTTCAGAAATCTCATAAAAACTGTTTGTTATAAAATTCTTAATGAAATGTTTATTATAAAATTCAATTGGTCATTTGAGGAACCCCATAAGTCAGTCAGTCTACTTAAATAAAAATGAAGCTTATAGTGTATTAATTTATAATTAACCTTTTGTTTTTAGAAAAAGCATTGGTTTCTTAATGGATTGAATTCATTTTAAGTCAAAGTCTGGTTTGGAATTTGGAACAAAGATTGGTTCCTCAAATGACCAATTCAATTACATATTTGAATCGTACCAACGCACATATTTATGACTTATAAGTTACCATTATTATTAGTTATTAAATACATATTTCAGAAATGGCGCTTATCGCAAAAAGAAATTGAGGAAAATAACGCAATCCAAATAAAATAGTGCGCCTTTAAGTTGACCGCTTGGGATAATCGAAGAAACTTTTTCCGGAACTGACGAGACGGTTAGAGTTGTAAATGTCCAAACAAGGACAAGCACAAAATCAGGCATCATGTAGTAAAGGTTTGCTCTTTGCCCATTCAATAGATTTAAAATAATCAATCAGAAAATTTTGTTGATTTTTGTTTTTTTTTATGTTAGTTTTTTTGTTCTCATTACATTATTTCCTTCTTCTTCTTCTTTTTCAACCTCCTGTCCTTCTTTTTCAACCCCCTGTCCCTTATATCCTTAAATTTTACTCGGTTTGTTGCTACTTCCAGCCAATTTTTACCCCCTACAGCAGCTTTGCCGTCGGACCATCTTTTTTTAGGTCTTCCGACGCCTTGCTTATTCTCCCAAGGTCTCCATCTTGTGGGGTCTTCTCTCGCAACATGTCCTGCCCATTGCCTCTTATCTATCTATCCTGGCTTTGACCCTAATTTATTTAATTCTTATTTCGTCTCATAGGTTTATACCAAGTATGGATCTTTCCATAGATTGTTGTGTGTATTTGAGCTTTTCTGCATTTCTTTTTGTGAGGTCTATGGTCTCTAATGCATATGTACTCACTCGCAGTTTACATGATTCATATGTTTTCCTTTTTGGATAAATCGGAATCTCTTTATATTCAAGTAGGTATGTGCCTAAGTTTTCCAAAAACTGCCCAACTCATTCCTGTACGTTTTGGCAGTTCCGCCTTTTGATTTCCTTTCCCAGTTTTATCTTATGTCCAAGATATATATATTCATCCACCATTTCGAGGTTTTTATTGTAAACTTTTCTGGATGATTTTTGTTTTTGTAATGTTCATATTCATTTACATTATAGTTATCTCTTTTCTTAGTGCCCTGTCAGGTGTCTCCAACGTTGGCAATCACTCTGGAAAAAGTCTCTCTGTCCGGTGTTGCCCGGAAAATTTGCTCCACAGTCCTGAAGCCAGTCTAGTCTCGTATATTTTTCAGCCAAGACATCTGTCTTCTTCCAGCCCCTCTGTGACCATCTTACCTTTTAAAATTAAATAAAGCAAATGGTACTTTTCTCCACGCATTATATGCTCCAGATATGAAATTTTACGAACTTTTATTGTGGTTAAGAGTTCTCTGTTCATTTTAGCTCAACTTAAGACTTCTGAGTTATCAGGTCTGTCCAAGGTATCTTAAGCATTATGTTATGCAACCACATCTCAAAAGCCTCCAGCCTATTCATAGTGTTTACTTTCAGAGCCCAAGTTTCACAGCCATACAACAATACAGACCACACATAACATTTTACTAATCTTTGCCTTATTTTCAAGTTTAGATTAGCATTGCAGAAGAAGGATTTCATTTTATTAAAAGCAGCTCTTGCTGTCTCAAGTCTTCATTTAATTTCTATATCTGGGTCAAGGGTCTCTGTTAGAATAATGCCGAGGAATTTAAATTTGTCCACCTTTTCAATATCACTACCCTTTAATTTGAGAGAAAATGCGGAGTAATCAAGTCGGCCAAATGCTATCCATTTTGTTTTGCCAACATTAATTGTTAAACCAAGCTGTTCACCAAATGCATCCACACTATTTAACAGATTTTGAAGGTCGTATAAGATAATAGTAATAGTTATAACATTATAGTTAGGATTATTTAAAAACGTCCTTTCGTCGCTCAAACGCTCTACCATCTGCCTACTAAGGTAATAAAAAGAGGTATTCATCTATATGTTTATATGTAAAATAATGTATTCATCTTTCTTCAGAATCCTAAATTTAAACCGCGACCTATCAAGTCGGTACCGTTATTGAAATAATATCACATTTAATGAATTCCCATGTCCTTCTACCTTGCATATCGCTAACCCCATTCTTTTCTCCCTTAAACATAATAATTCACCATAAATTTATATCTTCCGCATGAATAAAAATAAAAACAAAACTAATACATCTTCATATAACTGTTGAGAACTAGCGAAACGCATTGCCAATTTTTGTCCGTTCGGCCGCATGTAAATTAATTAAAAATACCAAGATTTTTATTGAAGTCCATTTTAAGATATTATAAATGAATAAACAGTAACATGATATCAGAAACGGAACAATAAAATAAATCGCAAAGACAAATACATATAATGGAAATGAATCATGGGATCTAGATTAATTACGAATGTGATCATTTATTGAATATTATTATTATTTTTTTATTTTATTAGTTACGTTAATTCCTACCAAAATAATTCAAATCCTGATTTTCGTTTACAAGTGTGATCATTCTAGGTAGCGGTGCCTGGAAACCATAATTAATCTTATGATGACCGAGGAACAGAATTTCGTTTTTTCTTGTTCTTCGCGAAGGAACATAAAGAGGTATTTGTTGGAAAATAGTAGGAACATCGAATAAACCATTAAATATTTGAAAGATGCAGATTAAGTCTGCATTACATCAGCGTTTGGAAAGACTCGATAGATTAAGAATAAGTTCCATGTCAGTATCGTTAAAGTTGTTTCTTGTGATTCCTAATTTGTCAGCAATAATTTTAAAAAAGAAAGAAAAGAAGGAGACCATATTACATAGGTGTATTCAAAAATGGCACCAAGCAGTAGTGTTTTTAGGGTAAATATATTATCAAAATCAGATGTGGCTTTATTTACAAAGCCAAAGAGTTAGAAATATTTGTTAATGATATAGTTAATGTGTTAGTGCTATGCAAGCTCCTGACGTCACTGCGACCCGTGAAAACCTATTGTGACGGGTCCCCGTGAATAGTTCTCGCCCTCCAAGCCCAGATCCGTAAATCATCGGGCTAGTGGGTAGGAGGCGAGCTCTTTAACATCCTCAGGTTTAACCAGTGGTCCCCCGAGGATGAGGCTCCTTTTAATCAATGTGTTAATAAAAATCCCGTTTCTTGTCTATTTCACTCCAAAATTTCTTACTGAAGTAACGACGGAAAGGATTTAGTTATTAAGTTTACAATAGAAAGTAATATTTGTTTTAGTTTTTTTTTTTCATTTGATGATTTTTAATTCAAGGTTACTGATTTTGAACTAGTCATGAAGCGAATCAATATTATCTTGTAGTGTAATACAGTCACTAACGTTTTTAATTATCTTAAGAACCTCATTATAATTAGCATGCAACCAGAATTTTGTAGCAGAGAACGCATTGACAGTATCATTAGCAGATAAATTAAAAAGAAGGGGGGCTAGATGAGTACCCTGCGATACACTTGAGTAACTATAAAACTGTTTGAGTTGAAATTATCAATCACTTATCTTTTTGTTATTTTTGAACGAGGTGGGATTTTAGAAACGATAAGAACTAGTCTATTGTCATAAGAGTATGAAATTCAGGACATATAAATTTATGATTGACTTTGTCAAAGGCTTTGAAGAAGTCTGTATAGAGTACATCATACAATGCTCTAAAAATTGGAAAAATGAAAACAGATTAGTAGTTGTTGATATAGCAGTTCTAAATTCACGCTGTTTCTGGATCAGTACATTTAAAAAAATAGGGGTTAGTTTATTTGTTTCGATAGCCTAAAATATTTTCGAATAAGGGAAAAAACATGGAAATAGGTTTAATAAAAACTATTTTCAAATATCAGGAAACAAGCCCGATGTCAATGACAAATTAAACGATACAAACTATGTTTTGCCAAAACTAAATTTGCTTTTAGTAAGTATCATTTCAGGAATGCCATGAAGACCCGTATATTTTTTATCAGTGAGTTTGCCTCGGAAGGAGAATTATCAGCTAACCTATATGGAAGAGAAATGAATTGCAAAAGATTAGCTTTATCGTTTCCATATGTTTCTTCTTCATACTTAAGAAACAGGTCATTATTAGATCTTGCATATTTGTAGCACTAACTTTGTGGATCATTATTATATTTTAGAGATATATAAATTACTTTTTTTTATGAACCACTTTTTATTGACACAACTGACTAGTTTTAGCAACTATACGTTGCGAACTTCAGGGTTATATTATACTTTTCATAAAACATAAAACAAATTTATTTTATTTATGTATCTCTAAAACATAAGTATTGACTCATAAGTATTGACTCAGTTTCACGGATATAAGATTTATGAAAATTTTTAGAATTTGTTTTGGCAAGTTCCCGAAAGTATGAAAAATTTGTGAAAGTGGATTAAATTTCCGGCTTGTTCAAACAGTTCGTGGAATTTTTTAAAACTTGAGTCAGAACTAAACCACTTTAGAAATTTGTAATAAACCGTTTCATACCAATTAAAAGTAGATTGTTAAATTTATTGACCGCTTCGTTTTTGTCAGCATTTAAAAAATATTTTCCTCTGATTGAATTTTGAAAAATATTCATTTACGATGTGATAGTCACCATTTTTGAAATCTAAGTGAAAAGAGTAATTTGACTTAAGTGAATCGGGAGTGAAAGAATGAAAGATATCTCCGGAGAGAGGATTATAATATTTATCGATTGGTAACAGTGGATCGTCAGATTATATCACAGTTGCCTTAGTGGTAAATATTATGTCAAGACGGGTCGATGAATCGGGTTGTAGTCCCGTGGGTAGTGTCTCGGACTCACGGATCAAAGGTCCGTGGTTCGAATCCCACTCTACCCCAACCTGATTCCCATTTTCTAGTAGGGACTTGTTTTCAACTCGTTAAAAATGGCCCTCGAAATGAAATATTTAAATCATCATAAGAACCCAAATATTTCATTTAAAAATTAAATAAAAAAAACCCGAGCAATTGGGTATATATTTTATTGAAACATATTTAAATGTGCAAAAAAAGCAATGAGAGAGATTTAAACGGAAACAGGGTATACGGTACGGACACCTTTGTCATCATTGAACACAGTATATGGTATACCTTCTGCAGGTTACAGTCACCACAAATAAATACTTCGTTTGAAAGCGAGTATTTTTTTTCGTCTTAAATTTATGAATGTACGTAAATAGATAAAGACTGTAGTGTTTCAGCGACGAATGAACCTTTAGAAAAAAATCGAAGTATATTTTGCATGCGCGCAAAAAATATATATGATAGTAAGAATAATTTAAATCGGGATAATACAAAAAATATCATGGCTTACGCTTTAACCATCTTTAATAACAGCAATTTTGTCAGCTATAGATAGACTAATAACGCCAAATTGACCGGCGGATAATTATGGTACAGTTTTAGTATTAAAATAGTTATATGCTGAAATTAAATACACGTTTCAGAAGTTGAGCTTATCGCGTGAAGAAATTGAAGAAAAAAACGCATTCGAGGATGTTCCTCACAAACATAATAGTTTACTTCCGCGTTTTCACGGTGAACCCGGTAATTGGCCGATCTTTTATGAAACTTTCGAACGATTCGTGAGAACGATAATTTGACATATGGACAAAAACAAGTTTTTGCACGGAAAATTAATTGGAAGGGTAGGAGGTATTTGTCAAAGGTTTATGCCTAGCTCGCAAAATTATGTCGCACTATTCAACGGGCTCATACAAGTGTAGACACGTCCTTAATAGTAAGTACAAATACCCTAGGCACGTAAGTATTTGACTTGAATCGCAATTTAAACGCGATTATAATAATTCGCAAACAAAACCAAACATAAAATGCAGTTATTAAAAACATTGTGAAAACATTTGTTGACATACCAAGTAAAAATAAATGTGTGTTGGTGATACGAATTATCTGCATTTGTATCAATGTGCATAATACACATCCATAACGGCGACTGTACGCAATCATTTTGTTAAGCTCAAGAAATTTTACACTTGAGTGTCCGATTCATGCCATTTCGAACTGTAAATCAAAAAGCAGGGGTAAAATTTGTTCACCGCGCGCATCATACATGTCTACATTTTGACACGAATAACAATGACAATCCCGCGAACGCGAAAGTCTAATATCGCGAAATAGTAATACAAAACGCTGATTATTGAAAATGGGGTAACTTCGCTGGACAATAACTGGAGTGCAACAATAGTGGTCACAATAATAATTAATTTGACAAAACCGAACTGTTAAGAACCAGCGAAAGGCATGGCTAATAAGTCAAATAAATTTTCAAATATTCATTACCATCACATTAGACATATTGTTAAGAGCGTTATTTTTTACTATAAATTTGTTGATTCAATAATTTATACCGAAACACTCCAATGAATCCTGACAACATAGAGATAATGTTTAAACAACTCATGAGCATTTGCGAAGTAATTAAAAAAGCGCCTTGAATACATTCGGCGAGATGGCTATTGTTAATCGATTCGCAAGTCAGTTTTAGGGACAGGGACGCGTTCAGTCGTCGGCGTCCAAGCCCGCCAGCTCCGCTTGCAGCCGCGCCTTGTTGCGGCAGCACGCCGTGAGGCACAGCAGACGCAGCGCCAGCCGGAACTGGGGGCTCATGGCCAGGAGGATGAACAGCTTCCACAGGGAGTTCAGGATCCCGATCCACACCACGCAGAAGTGCAACAAGGGCAGCTGCAGCTCTGAACCGATCATGTACTCGTAGGACCGCACACCCGCATAAGGGGCCCAGCTGAGCCAGAACACTACCACGAGCGTAAAACTGGTCATGTGGCTCGGGTTGGCGAGGTTCTCCGCCAGCGCGGTGGCGTACTCCTTGTCGTGGATGGGCACCCCGCTGCGGAGCCGTCGCATCATGGAGAAGATGTACAGGTAGTTGTACACTAAGGAGATGACGCTCGGCCCCAGGACCAGAATGGCCAGCGTGATGGTGTACGCCGCCATGTTGCCCCAGTCCAGCATGCAGATGAAGGAGTGCCGGTCGAACAGCGGCTGCGAGAAACCCAGGAGAGGGGGGCAGCAGAGCATCGCCGCTGACACCCACGTGAAAACCATCCAGCATTGGCATCGCGTGCGTGTCTGTACCTGCAAGAGAAACCCCATTCATTTCTCGGGACGTAACATTGAGACGTCACAGGAATCGACATATTCTTTATGGTCATTGCTTAGTATGATAAGGAGTTCCTTATAAGCATTCGATGCAGATGACACAATAATTGCTAACGTTTATTGCACAGTAAATACAACTTATAATTAACATCGAAAACACACATTAAAAGCTGTAACAATCGTTCCGCTCTCCAGTGCCACTCCATCATTATCTATCACGCCACATTTTGCAAGCATCTTCAAAACACGGATGCATTATATAAATTATTGAATAATGTTTCGGTTACTCACATTTAAAACGTGCTGTCGGTGTCCAAAGAAGGAAAAAAAGAAATACATAGATAAATAATATACCTCATTAGGGGTTATTTTGGTGATATCGCGGTAAGGATGGAGTACTCACAGTCTCGTATCGCAGGGGTTTCCTGACGGCAAGGTACCGGTCGACGGAGATCCACATGAAGGTATAGACGGACACGGCCCAGAGCGTGACCTCGAGGTAGCCCACGAGGCGGCACAGCACGTCCCCGTAGGGCCAGCTCCCCGTGAGCGCGGGGTAGACGGACAGCGGCACGACGAGCGCGCCGCACAGCAGGTCGGCGGCCGCCAGCGACAGCAGGTAATAGTTGATCACTTCGCTGCCGAGACCTGCGGGTGCGGACAACACGTACACGTACACGTACACGTACACGTACACGTACACGTACACGTACACGTACACGTACACGTACACGTACACGTACACGTACACGTACACGTACACGTACACGTACACGTACACGTACACGTACACGTACACGTACACGTACACGTACACGTACACGTACACGTACACGTACACGTACACGTACACGTACACGTACACGTACACGTACACGTACACGTACACGTACACGTACACGTACACGTACACGTACACGTACACGTACACGTACACGTACACGTACACGTACACGTACACGTACACTGAACTGCACGCGCGATCGCCATTCATCAAAACAAACTAATCAAATAGCGTCAATGACCTCCCAAGACTTTGGCCCATTTCACACATATCGTCCCAATCCCAAAATTAGGTTAGTATTTTAAGAACAAAAGAAATCTGCCCTTTGTTGAAGATCCTTTGAAAAGGTTTTTAGGTGTGGGAAGAAATTGGTTTCATTTGGAGTACTAAACTTTATTTTGTGAAGGGATTATACAAGTGAATAATTGCGATTTTTCTTATCGTATGTGTATTTGTAAATGCAGTATAATCTAGAGCAGTGTCTTTCAACCCTTTTTAATACGCGACCCCCTTACTGGCGAAAAAATCTGGCGAGTTCGCTCTACCTTTTTGAGTTGGCAAAGGGCGTTGAAAATATTAGCGCCATTTGCCACATCCTATCTATGTGAACTAATGTTCTCTTCAGTAGTGGGCGTTAAAAAGAAAAATAAAAATAGATGATTCTAACTGAAACGTAATTTAATTACTAGTTTTTCGAAAATAGAACCACGATTAGACGAATTGTTAAAAAAATAATTAAGCGTAGCCTTCGCTCTGAAATAATGGTATTTTTATTTTTGTGCACGACCTAAAACCCTTATTTTTTACTTGTACCTCGCTTGTGCCCGCGACCCACAAACGAAGCTTTGCGACCCCCCTGGCGGTCGCAACTCACAGGTTGAAAAACACTGGTTTAGAGTCTAGAGCAGACGTTCCCAAACTTTTTTGTGTCGTAGACCCCTTGCCATGTTTTTCGGTTTTTGGTAGACCCCCTACTTACCCGATTTAGATTTTTCATAAATTTCTAACTGTAGTGAAGTTTAGTGTTCAAAACTTAAAGTTAAAACAGATGTTAAGTTTTATACATTTATTAATTGAATTTAAATTAAAACTACCCAAAAAAAAATTGTATCTGTTATATAAAATAAACGTTACATAAAATAAACTAAGCAATAAGTAAATGTTTTTAGTGGGAAGGATGAACCTGATGCTTTAATAATAAATTATCAACATTTGCCATCAATTTTGTCAGGTTTAATATTAAATCTCCTTGGCCAATGATGTCCAGTCTGTTTCTTTTTTTCGTTGGGAGATTGGTAACAGCACTGAACCACTAGGTATGACGATGGAAAGGAAATTAAAAATTTGCTCGCTATATTCCATAATACAGGATAAGTAACGGGTATGTCTTTTTGCAGCCAGAAGTACTATCAGTGCATGTTGAGATCTACTATCGTGGACCCCCATTTTCATTTCATGGACCCCCAAATTTTTTTTCCATTGACGTAGACCCCTTGCAGGTTGTCATAGACCCCTGGGGGTCGATATAGACCACTTTGGGAATCACTGGTCTAGAGGAAGAATGACAAAATAAGGTTTTATCTAAAACTTAAAAATATAAAAATGTCTTCTTACACCCGGTAAACATTGAAGCATTTAATCGTACGGTGAATTTAATAGAAAATGTATGAAAAAAATCATAGAAATGAACTACTTTGAACTACGTCACAAGGTCACTCGGATTGACCAAAGATGAAAAATTACACTTAGTTTAAAACTACAATCGTGGCGATGATAATACGCCCCATTAAAATAAAATATATGTATTTTCGGTTTAGTTTAATATTAAATAAAAAAGTGTCAAAAAAGCACTGAACTTCCTCATTGGGAATCAAGTTGTGTTTGAACTAGAGATGCAAGGCGGTAAAATTACCGCGGTATTTTACGGGAATTTTACCAGATTTTGGTAAAATACGGTATTTTACGGTATTTTTCGGTAAGAAACGATTTTGACGTACTTATTTTTATTTTTCAAAGATATTACAAATACGAGTAGCTTTGTTTCAGGACACTTTGCATGACTGCAAAAACCAGGTTTAGATCCATCTGGTGGTTGTCGAGATTTATTAGAAGTAAGGGACGTTCAAGGTCATTCGGTATGTACTTTTTTCACTTTTTTTTATAAAAAGGGTTATTATGTTTTGAAACGTAACAGGATCGGTGGACATAGGGTCCTTAGTAAAACCTTAAGTTTGTGACCTTGAACGACCACCGCTCATGCCGTGATTTTGAAAAAATGGTTCTTTAAATCAGTTTTTTCTGTATAATTACGTCCCTGAAGGTTTTACAGAAAAAAAATATACGAAAGTCTGAGAAAATAAAATTGAACCGTAAATTACGGTATTTTACCGCGACTTTTGGTAAAATTACGTAATTTTACATCCATAGTTTGAAATAAAGACCACGGATCCCAGGTCAGCGATACGAACCCGTTACTAGACTCTTTAAAAAATGGGTGTTGCTATCATTAAATAAATTATTTTTAAACATGGTATAAAATAGTGGTCGTTTTACACGCAAAATTCCAGCAAATTAAGTGATCAATAAAATGTTTATATTAGCAAATTGTGTAGGCGAAAGCTGATGCACACATCTTAGAGCGTAGTAATGTTTCAAACCACACGGAGAGATAAAAAATACTCTATTTTTATGAAGATAGTAATTTTAAATGGTTTTCATATCAACAGATGGCGCCGTGCGGTACAAAACAATAAAGAAGCAAAAATATATTTAAATAAATGGATTACGCTATGGAATAATATTATACGATTAAAAACTATTAATAATTTTAGTATCGGGTGAAAAGGTATAACTAATGAGGTTTTATTGATATCACATATTATAACCTCCTTATTCTCTCTTCAAGCATCCTTGTCCTAATCCCGCCCAATTTACAATAACTTACTGTTCTTAAAAAAAAAACATTGATTATTAAAAAATATTACATGAAATATTAAGTACATAAAAACAACATTTTTATATTTATAAACGTATATGTATTTATTTAATATGTAATATATTTTCTTTACTAACTTTGTATACTTTGTGGAACTCTGTTATTAGTTCTCAGTTTATACACTATATCTGTTTGTTTTCTATAAATATGTATGTAGAAATGTTGATTTCCCAAATAAAATAAAATAAATAACAGTGATAAAGAACATTTTAGTGCTTAGACTTCTACTCTATTTTATAAAATGTTCTTAATCTCTGTTGTAATATATTAATATTAATAATTCCCTAGGGGGTTGAATCCAATTATTGTCTATGAAAATTTGTAAAAAGTCAAAGTATCGTTGATAAAACCAGCTGGTCTAAGAAGTATAAGGAGTAGAACAGTAGAAGTATATATATGTATGTATAAGTAAATAATTAAGTCAATATCTCACCCGCATTAATAAAGGTTTCAGCTCTTTGATTTTACAAAGATCAACCGATGGCTACTTTTTATTATTATTTATTTCTTAAGTTAGCTTATATCATAAATAGTATATGATTTTTAATTTACACTTTCTAAAATTAGACAGATAACTTGATATATATATAATAGATATTAACATCATCTTACTGTAAACATAACATTTATTTTTAAATTCATTCAAACTCTTTTCTTTCTTTATAATGCAATTTTGGGATTCTGTTTTTTATTTTAATTTTTTTATTTTTCATTTATTGGGGATATCAACAGTAATACATGTAATAAAAATATAACAAATAACATATACAGAGAATAAAACCAATGACAGATATCCACAGAAATACATTAAATACACGTACAATACATACTAGTGTGTTTGTGTGAGTGTAAGTGAGTGAGAGGGTGGGTGTGTGGGTGTTATATTGGAATGAGGGTGTCAGGTATCGAAAATATAAATATATATAAAATATTAAGAATTAAAGATAAAATTTAATAAAATAAAATAAAACTTTATTATTGAAACTAAGTATAAGACAAAAAAGTATGTTTTAAGACGCGTATTTTAAATGTTATTTTTTTACAATCAAATGGATCAATAAGGGGAAAGTTCAAATTATATTCACTAGCAAAACGTATAAGTGGAGAGTTCTGGGCATAGTTCGTACGAACTGCTGGCACATGAAATAGAGAGCTCGACGTGTGACGGGTGCGGTAGCCGGGGACATTTAATGATAACTCCGATAAAAGAGCCGGACTATCAAGGCGTCCACTGAGTATGTCATGAAGCACCCCCATGTCCAACAGTAGATTAATGGCAGCTTTATTCTATTCTTATTTCTAGTAATAACTTATGGTACTTTTATTTTTTTTTATTCAACACTATCTTATTAATGAAGTATTTGGGAAATATATTGTTAATTTTTTTAAATATAAAACCATGCATATTTTTCAGTTTCTTTTTTTTTATTGGTATCCAATTGAGTTTATCGCACATTTTTTATACTCTATTATATCAACCTTTCTTTGGCACGAAACTTAAACCAACCCACGATAGGTCATAAGCCCTGTAAATGCCTAGACTTATATTATTCCCTTCTATAAAATGTACTTCACCTCTGTTATAATGTATTCATGTTCCAGTTCTTGTCTCCGAAAATGACGTCGAGAACCTGATGCCTTGTAAAGTATCCGCAAAAAATGATCAGGCCAACTGGATCGCCTCCACTTAATGATAGTTTTCACTGGAGATTGCTGGGTCTGTTCTCTTATTACTTCATTACTTACAAAGTAAAACCACCGGACACTCAAGATTCTTCTGAGAAACCCATCCTTAAAATTTAGAATATTGCTGTTTTAAGTCCTTGTGAGGTGCCACGATCGTATCAGAGGAGAATACGTGAATGCAGGCGTTATATAGGCGGCATCATTTTTCACTGAGTAAATATCCGATCTCCAAACAGCCTTCATACCGTTGAATGTGGCGCCTGCTATTCCTAGCCGCCCTCCAAGTTATTTTTGAAAGCTGCAATTTTCCGTAACATATACTCCCAAGTATTTAAAATTCTTGACCCTATCGATAATTTGGTTTGATAGAGAAAGGGGATTTCGAGCATCAAAGCACGAAGTATTACACAGTAAATGGGTTTTTACAATATAGATGTTTAAACCCATGCATACGGAGTACCTATTTAGGCTATCTACAGTGGCCTGAAGACCCTGACTGAATCGTCAATTATAACCGCATCATCGGCATACTCTAGGTCGCAGAGTTTTCGGGAAGAGGAGATGGATATACCTCGATCTAGTGGAATTGACTTCCTCAAGGTGATTCTGATTCAGCATGAGCTATTTAATTATTAAAAATAACGTTTGATAATTAAATTAATTATATAATTACTATGCAATAATGCATTTCACGTATCTAAATTAATTGATTAATTTATGCTTTATTAAGTTAATTCGTACATCTTAAGAATTTCGTAACAACTAACATAAACTTGAATTAACATGACTATTTTTTTCAAAATTTCTCAAGAACATATTTTTTCAAAATTTCTCAAGAACATATTTTTTCAAAATAATTTAAAATAATACAATTCCTTCTATTTGATTGCTATATTACCATTGTTGTGGCGTCTGGTACAGATAATGATTTTGTGAATTCTCTAATCGTCAGACTTCACCGGTTTAGAAACGAGTAAGGAGAAATTGATATGTTTTGTTTTCCATTGTCAGTTTTTAGAATAAAAATTCTTACGGCGATAAAATCTAAATAATCTTCAGTATTCGAATGCTGTAAAAATCAATGACTTTTTATGTTTTGCTTATCTACACTTAAATAATACATACTGTAAGCTTTTTTTTCCCTGAAACTGATATAATTTTTTAGCACGTTTAATTAACCTCTATAGATAAACGATAAATATTATATAAATATAGATATGTAAAGAAATAATGTTTTTTAAAAAAGGCTTTGTACCTATTAATTATGTACACACTTCGGTTTTAAATTTACGTATTCCGGTTTTGTATTTATTTTTTAACTTGTAATTGCGATATCCTATACTTATTTTTTCCTTTTTTTTCGCATTTTTCTAAATATCATTTGAAAACATAAATTATTATGTGTTTTTTTTCGCTCCTTATATTTAAGTTAGAAGTAATTATTATTATACAACTATGTAATGTTATCATATGTTTTCATGTAAAGGATCTTTACCGACAAGTCATATTAATTGGCTTAACGAGTCTTTAATTTTTTTTTTTTTTAATGTTGTAAAAAAATAATGCAAATGCAATATTGTATGTAAATAATAAATAAAAAATCTACATACTTTTACAAACTCAAATATGCAGTAAAGTATCTATAAAATATAATGTCATTTGATACATATTTTTGATTTTATTGTCGTTTATTATAAATGTATCTACATTCTCGTATAAACATGTTTTACCATAAAACTCAAACTAAAACAAAATTTAACTTTATACCTGTCATTGTAAATTAACAATTTTATAAAAACATTATTACGTTATTTAAATTGGAACATGTTTATTGTAATAACAATTTATAATACAGTAATAATTTCAAATTGTGAAGCTACCGAAATTTCATGTATTTGTCATTTGATAGCGAAACGTTTTCTCTTTAAACGCCAACTGCAGCGGATATAATGTGCAATGAAAAGTGCAACAGTTGATAGGGGTTTATGGGATGCGGGTGGAGTTAACTACTATTATTTATAGATTTGAAAAGTGGCAGTGAAATATTGGCATCCGGTTTAGTTATCAATGTGAAATACTGAAATACTTTCTGGTATCAAAACAAAATGGGAATTAATATTGTTCAGTTATTGAACTAGCAATTATATTTTATTTATTTGTAATAATTACACATACGAATGAACTTTAATTGCAGTAGATTTTGGAAAACATTTTTGAAAAAAACGTTTTTTAATTTTATTTTGTTCAAGAAACATACAGTACAATTACATAGTTTTAGAATATACAAAATAAGATTAAATTCAAATGGGCCAGTGACCTCAAAGTTGTCATATTACATGCTTCGGTGATAATTTTTTTTTAGATTTTTTTTTTATACTTAATTTTTAGTTTTATTTTATGGAAGTCTAAGCATTTACAGGGCTCATGACCTGTCATGAGTGGACAATTTACGCAATGTGCAATTGAATAATTCATCCTTACGAATACAAGCTTTGTAACTGTACTGTATGTTTCCTAAACAAAAGAAAAAAAAAACAAGTAATTTTTTTTAGTATACCAAATACCAGAATGAAAAAAATTTCATTTTTATGACTTCAAAAATATTAATACTAACAAAACTCTTTACTGCTCACTGGCTTGACCCCACCTAGAATATGCTTCTTCAATTTGGTCTCCATTCTATAGGACTCATAATTACCATATCAAGTATGTTCAACACCGTTTTATGAAAAAAAATGCATGGTTGCTCGGTTTGCAAAGAGGTAATTATTACTATTTTGAAATAGAGTAATCTCTTAATCTTTCTGCATTGAAACGTTGAACGGAGATAGACCTTATATCCACTTTTAAAAGACTTAATATTTCAATAAATTTATTTTCATTTTCCCAACCGCGTCACAAGTCGAAATCTGCGATTTATTGTATTTTCTAAGAGCAACTGTCGTTTTTATTCCCCAATGTCCAGAATGTAAAGATTAGTCAGTTCGTCACACAACTTGGAATTATTTGGGATAGGTCTTCCGGATTTTCGTAGACCTGTTTGCTTTTAAAACAGTGTGGGATGAAGATATATTGGCATGGGTTAGCTCGAAGTCTCTTATATGTCTATCATGTTTGTGAATTTATTATTATATTGTTATATTGCCTTTGTTTGTCTTTGCTACATAGTTTTGTGTTATTTTTGTTCAGTTTCTTGTACACATGTTTCTTCATTTAACTGTTGTAATCAAAACCATAAGATTCGGATCAGGGTTCGGTGATGATGAAATAGCCTCAAAATTTGCAACCATTTGTGTTCCCGTAGCTAGTTTCGCAGACTCACGTATCGCAGGTTTGAGGTTCAAACCCCACTCTATTACAACTTATTTCCTATTTTCAAATTTTGTTTTATACCATAGAATTAATAATAGTCCAGAAACCGCATACGAGCATCAAACAGAAAGTGACTAAACTACTCATGAATGATTAGTTTTACGTTTTGACCCATTAGTTTTTTTGTAGACGTCGCTCTCCTAATTTGAATTTAACTATGCCGTGTTGTGTCCCTTTAAAGTGTAAAAATACTGCTAGGATCTTAAAAAAACAGGATGGGATCACATTTTATGTGTAATTAGCAAATTAATGTGTAAGTAGCAAATAAATTACTTAAAAATTGAATAATTTCTCCATCTGTCAGATTGTCAAAGAAAACAACATGAACATTTCGTTAGTGTTGCTAGGGTAGTAATTTTTTTTACTCCACTTTACTCATCTTATGAGAGAACTAATTAAAATGGAACCTCGGATTTAACAGCTCTGTGGTGGACATTTGACCGACATTATCTTTAAAACATCAAATATTATTTGACATGATAGTAAAATATCCGTTTTATGTCAAATAATATTTGTTTTATATTTTAAGTTCAAAATTCATTAATTCAATTATTCTTATTAAATGACCCTTTACTTATCTGCTCTGTTGTATCAATCAATATTTCCGCGTGCACAATAAAATTTTTGAGAAATTTACAGATTGCTTTTTTTTAACCTTACATTTGTGTTATGATTATATTTGTGCAACATTACGCGGCGACGTCACGAATGCGCGCGGCAAAAGTGACACAGTCCGATTTATTCAAATATGATTCTACACTCCTTCTGGACTATTCTAAATTCCATGTTTTATACATATTATGTTGCTTTGTTTAACTAAAAATAATTCGTGTATCGCAACAGAGATGAAGAATATTTTGTAGAAGGGAATATAGAAGTCTAGGCATTTACCCTTACCTAGGCCACTTCACACACTGTGTAACATTCACCATTCCGCCAATGTTTGAACATCTATCTTTATTCCTTCAATTCTTCCATGTGTTGATATTTGTGAAGTTAAAGAACTGATTGTATTCTGTATATTTGGTAAAATATTAACATTGTCGGCAAAACATAATATAATATATTATTATTTCACTACCGACTTTTTAAATCCTAAACTCCCTGAATTTTGATGTTTATTTCAAATATATATTCATATTTTTATCCCTTTTTTCCTTGGTTCCTGTGTCTCTCTTCTTCTATACTTATTTTCTGATTCCACACTCATCATCTTCAAATATGTAAAACATAACTTTTTAAATTAAATTGCTCAAGGCTTATCTCCCAATTAAAAAACATCTGTAATTTTGAATTAATTAGATTTTTTTATGTACATACTTTCGTTTTTTAGTTAAAAAATTTGACCAACTTTTTTTTGACCAGTCTGTTTTTGGTTGGCTAGAAGATATTGCTTTTAGCAATAAGCCCGCCAAAGTAATTATTCTTTATACTTGAAGTTTTAAATAAAAAATCAAAATAATAAACTCAATCGACCGGTTTAAGATTATCTGACCAATTAACTCAAAAAAAATATTCAGTAGTATATTTAGAATAGGAATTTTTGCTGACAAACAGTCAAAATTATTATCGTCCCACTATCCGCGCCAGACGGTGTAAAGGGCACTGCATTGAACATTTACGTAAAATCCAGAGAAATGAAATTGTTCACTGGAAAACCACGTTCGAAACCAATGTTTCATGTCGACCTTGCCAAGATTCCAAACCGGGACCTAAAACATGGAAGGCGAACGCGTCCACCACTGCACAACGGTTTTTTCTGAACCACGGAATAAATGGTCATATTGTTATTTTGAAAAAAAAAAAGTGTTTTTTTATTTTATTTATTTACATTACAAAGCATACGTTTTTTCCCAATAGCAGTTTAAATATCATTTTCTAAGGCAACAGAACCACTTAGAAGTAACCTTTCTCATACGACTGGGAAACGGTACGAAAGATATAACCTTTCAGAATTGAAGATAATATCTGGATAATAATTGGCGATGAAAGTGAAACGTGAAATTTTAAAAATAAATAAATCATACCATTCAAATAGTTTAAGATCACGATCAAGTTTATACGTACCAATAAATTATTATTGCGCATTGTTGTCTTTCATTATAATCGCAGTTTTATTTTCGTTATTTTAGTTTTAATTTATATAAAAAATATTTTGAGTTTGTCCAAATTTTTGTGGACAAGGACTGGATTCAACTCCCCCGGGAGCAGTTAATATTAACATATATTACAGATATGTTAATGTTAACAGCTGAAAGATGAAAGAATTGAAGGAATATAGATGTTCAGTTCAAATATGTGCTGAATGGTCAATGTTACACGGTGTGTAAAGTGGCCACTTAAACCAGCCAATGACAGGTCATAAGCCCTGTAGATGGCAAGCATTCTATATTACCTTCTCTAAAATGTTCTTCATCTGTGTTGTAACATGCTTAATTTATATGTTTACATGAGCATTTAATATAATCTAAAAGATTACGTATAATATCATTCCTAGTCTTATTTCTCTACCTAAGAGGTTAAAACTCGAGGGTCCACTTTTTTGCCGGTTTGAAGTCAAAAATGCAGAAACTATCGTCCATTCATTGTAAAACTGCTTTTTTAAGTTTAATCGGCTTGTCCTATGGCTAGAGTCACGGACTCACGTATTCACGGATCGTAGTTTCGAGGTTCGCATCCCGCTCTACCACGACTCGATTCCCATTTCCTAACAGTGAGTTATTTACAACTCGTTGAAAATTGCCACCAAAATTGATAATATTTGGGTAAATCATTACAATCCGAATATTTGTTTTTTGTAAAAAAGTTGAAATAAAGATTTATTATCTGCACTTTATTTTGTCTTTTACACATGATTTTTACCTAAGGGTAGCTATCGAGTCAAAAACACTTGTCTAGGGTCCAGGGGACAGGGAAATTATGGTGATGGCTAACACCACTTAACCATTCAAAACAACCGCATTGCTCAAAATATTGTATAGTGCATTTGGTAGAGATCTTGAGTTTGCTTCTATCGTTTGGAATCCTCGATATACAATTTATATATCACAACTAGATAGAATCTATAATAGATTCCTTATACTTCGGGATCGTAAATCTCATACTTATTTCGACTCTAACGAAGATTTTTCTTCCTTTCATAGTTTGACTTCCCTTACAAAACGTTGAAGCATTTCTGATCAGTCTTTCTTCTTCAAAATGTTAATGTTAAACAATTTTATTGACAGTCCATATTTCTGAAAGACTATTTAAATAAACTGTCCCGTAAAGTCAACATGACAAGTAATTTTTTTATAATCCATTGCCCAAAAAAAAATATTTTTAAATCTCGTTTTATCGTAGCTGCTCCAAATTTAACTGACTTTGTCCCCATTTAGATATTTTTAAAACAAAATTTAGTGATTAAAAAAAAAACCTTTTTTAACGCTGTAAAATGAAACATTTGTCAGTGTGGAATAAATTTATGTTCCCTTATTTATTTATTTATTGATTTGTTCAAAATTGCACTTGTTTAAATATTAATATACTAATTAAGACTTTTTAGACTATGCCCGTGTCAAGCCATAATAATTAACAATAAAATATATAAAGTAAAATTAATTAGATTAAATTATAATTACATGTGGTGCAATAAAATAACAATCCAGGAAAACAAGGTATAAGTAATAAATAATAAAATTCCAAAGAATACAATGTAAAAAAGATAATCAGATAAAAATATTGAAATACAAATTATACAAATTTAGATTCATACATAATTAAATAAACAAAATAGTAATATCATTGAAAACAATAGAAAAAAATTATAAATTAAAACATATATAAAAACATAATTGAAATGATAATAATTGAGATATGGTTTTTAGAAACTTACTCTATACTATAGTAAGAAATAGTAAAAAAATATTTTCATGTTATTATCAAGTCAAAATTTTGAATCGGTCAACTACATATATAATGAATATCCCTCTCCTCCTCTCTTCTACTCTATTTCCTCATCCCTTCTTGCCCTTTTTTTCCCTTGCCTTATTTTTAATATTTAAATAATAAATCTTAAATTTAAATATATATATTATAATAAATATATATAATATACAATATGTAACATGTTCTCTCATTATATATGTGAAAAACTTTAACTAGATGTATGTACTATTTTTTAATTTTTTATATTCTTTGAAAACAACAGTTGATTTTCACAAATAAATACAATAATAAACAAAAAAAGGTTATGTCCACTTTTTTCCAAATTCAATAATTAAAACCAAAAGTAAAAGAAAATTCTAAATTTGTTGCAACAAAGAGGGAAAAAAATTAATTAGGGAATATGGAAGTCTACACATTTACAAGGTTTACGACTTGTCATTGACTGGTTTAAGTGGCCGCTTTATATACTGTGTAACATTCACCATTCTGCCCATGTTCAAACACCTACATTTTCTCAACTCTTCCACCCTTTTAACTTTTGTTAAGTGAAAGAGCTGAAACCTTATACTCCCTTCCCATAAGTGTTTTCCCTCTCTAATGTAAGAGATCTAGATGTAAATGACTCCCCAGGGAGGAAATTCAGCCTGTCTTCAAGCAATTGGACATGCTCCATTTTCACACAAACGGCTACAATTTATGTAAACACCCAATAACATAATGTGAATAAGCAGGTACCTCTAAAGTTCAGGAACGCAGCGATGATGAGGAGGTTCGCCAGGACGATGGCCGCGCCGGTAATGCATATGGCCGCCGCCTGGGCCAGAGCCTGGGGCTCCACTCCCTGCACTATTCCCGTGCTCACGCTTGCCATGGTGTCCTGAAAAAATATTTTGATGTATTTTGAGTATGTCAAATGCTAGTAGACTAAGAAATTATTGAAATAGACATATATTGCAACATCATCGTCATTCCAGTCCGCTCCCCAGTTGGAGCATATGGTGTCCACGAAGATCCTCCAGGCATTTTTGTCGGCTGCCAGCTTCTGTGCGTCCTCCCAAGTCAGGTTCACGTCCCGTAGTTCTAACATGAACTGCCGACGAACAGTCAGCAGTGGACGTCCAGGACGTCGAGAACCTGATGCCCTGTAAAGTAGGCGAGCGTGGTTAAGGCTCTCAGGAGGAATCCGCAGTACATGGCCAAGCAAACCATATCGCCTCCGCTTGATGACAGTTGTCACCGGAGTTAGCTGCGTCCGTTCTTTTATTACTTCATTCATATAGGCGGTATTTGGTTTTCACTGAGTAAATATACAAAAGGTTTGAGAGAGAATTGCAACAGAGAGGGAAAAGATTTTTGAGAAAGGAATATTAGAGTCTAGACATTTACAGGACTTATGACCTTTCATAAATATGATGTAAGTGGCCATTTTGTTACAAGGTTACGTAATAAGGAAGTTTAGTGGTTTTTATATATTTGTCAATCGACTATTAAACTAAGTAAAAAAAATTAAAAAAAAGTGTCGTGTTATCAGTTCCATGATTTATAAAGTTTTGTATTTCTGCTCCGCATGTGTCGTCTCATGTTCTCTTCCGCTCCTTCTCGGCCACTTTTGCCGATTGGTCCGTTGACGGTTAGTAAACCGGAAATCGTCCACGACTCTTATCATTCTTTGATTCATATGAACTAGTTACGTAGTTCAAAGAAGTTCGTTTTTATGAAAATATTATTAAACATCTTGCCTAATAATTGAATATAGTTATGCAAAAAGCAGCCAGCCATAGAAAAGGGAAATTAAAATAATAGCACCTTTGTAAAAATAGTAAATAATCAAATCTACACAACAATTGGAATGTTTTTGACTTTGACAAATAATAAATAATGAGGCCATCAGTCTTTTCGTATTACAAACAAGAATCTAATTACATTTGACCAGTTTTAATGATTTTTAAACTACTGTTAGATTTTTCTGGTGCTGTAGGTGTTTTCTGCAAATTGAAAAATGCGGTTTTTGTGATCGAAACTATTTTTAGAAGGTAGTTATTACAGTTTTTTGTATGAAAGCGGTCTGGCTGTTTTTAGCACAACATAGAATTGACCTTACTGCACCCGATAAATCCAATACCTCATTATTTCAAAATTGTAGACTGACAGCTTTCTGCATAACTACATTCAATTAATGCTCTAATTTTAACCGCGCATAAGAAAAGTTTTTTCCAATTTCCTTTTTCAATTTTCCAATTCTTTTTCCAATTTCAAAAGGACTAAAGCTCCTCACCGACTAAAAAACGTAAAAATAATAAAACGGTCTTTTGAAAAAAAATAAAAAATTAAATGCTTTGTCCTGAATACAGTCGATATTGTATAAAAAATAAAAGCGATTACTTTGTTCATATGCGTAGTAAAGGGTAAAATATTCACCGTTTTGACATTCGTTAAAAGGTCAAGCAGTTATAATTTTGTAAAAACATGCCCTTGGATTGAGCATTAATTGGTCATTAGATTGTAACCTCACAGTTCTTCAGTCCTCTACGTTAAATACGTTAAAGTTAAGAAATATGTGTTAAATAACTTGTAAATGATATATTTGTAACTGGCAGACTGGCAGAGGAAAATTAAATCAGGCAAGAGTGTAAATCTGAGTCAAGTATAATTAACAAGATTAAGAAAAAGTCTCCGAGATGGTTTGGTCACGTAGAACCAATCAAAATAATGGTAAAACATGTATATATGGCGAAAATAAACGGTAATATGAGACGAGGACGACCAAGGAAGACGTGGTATGATCAGATAAACCAAAATCTTAAGTCTGGTCATGTCAGAAGCAGACAGAACCGAAGGGCATGTATGACAAGATGTATGAATGCGGAAGGAGCTAGGAATGTATGCCAGGATAGACGTGTGTAACGGTCCATTCTCTCTGCCTACCCCTACAGAGAAATGGCGTGATGGTAGTAGTAGTAGTAGTTTGTACTGTACATTGTTATTTTTGGATTACACTTTAGAAGATGTTTATGTTTGCCCTATTTCAAGATTCAAAATAAAAATAAATAACTATAAATAAAATAATATGAAATACCTTAATATTAAATACAATCATTAAAATAGATTTTTGTAGGTACGGAAACGAAACCATTATCATTATCATCATTTATGCATGAGTTTATTATTTCGTATTTTTTGTATATTTCAAAATTTGCACATCAATAATGCTTTTCAAAAAAATGCATATAAATATGTATTACGCTGATAAGAGGTTATATATTTATTATATTTTTATGGATAGTAAGTAGAAAATAATGCTTTTCAAAAAAACGCATATAAATATGTATTACGCTGATAAGAGGTTATATATTTATTATATTTTTATGGATAGTAAGTAGAAAAAAAATCTAGTTATTAGTGATTTATAAACACGTTTTATATAATTAAAATATGTTTATGGCACATAAAAAAAAAACGGTTTTGACAAGTAGAGCGAACGGACAGCAAAATCACTGCTTACAATATTTACGGTGCAAATGTTAATGGATGCTGAAAACGAGAAAGACCAAAAAACACATGGAATTACCAAATACTTGAAGGTAAACATGGTAAAAGTCGGAAGAATCGTCGTGCGTGCATGAGAAGGAAGCGAGGTCTGTACATAAAGACAGACTTAAGTGGCTTTTTATTTTATCTGCCTACCCCCAAGGGGGAACGGCGTGAACGGGTTGTAGTAGTGAATATAAAAGACGAAGAGGCAAATTTAAAAAATTCAAATACCGTTTTTTTTAACAGTTACAAAAACCATAAAGGGGGGGAGGAGTTATAATGTATATTAAGTGTAATATTAAAAAAATATCGGTCGTAAAAAAGCTCTATTATCTGTAATGAGAATAATGCAAGTAAAATTAAATCTAGATAAGGAAGCAAATACAAATATACTCGGTATTTATAAACCACTGAACAGGAACCAAAACACTTTTTTGGTTTAAATAGAATCTATAATACTCATATATTCATCAGATGGGAAGAAATATCGTTTATATCATAAGTAAGATATCGAATCAAAAACCATGACTTTAAAGTTTTTAAATATTTTTTTTATTTCGTAAGATTGTTTTAATTCTTAGTAAGGTTATATATTTTGTGTTTACTCGATTTTTAGGATAATTTCCCGTTTTTTTCACTTGTATTAGAAACGTGTCAAAAACTTTTATTTAATAGTTTGGCGCGATTTAGAATTGTTAACTTTTGTTTATAAATTTTAATGAATAAAAATCAAAATAAAAAGTTGTCAGTATTTAAAAAATGACTGCTGTATTTTCTGCTCTCTGGACACGCACTGAAGCGTAAGAAGGATTGTTTTGCCTTCTCTTAAATAAAAAATAGCGAGTTACGTTGCATTTCATCTGCCGATTTAGTATTCTACCAATGCATCAACAGGTGAGGTGCGCTGTATGGTGACACTATATTTACAATTAAAAAAATGATTATGTACAATTCAGCATTTTAGGTAGATGAATATTATGATCATCATTCCCCTATTTGTAAATTATGGTGCATTGATCACTGCATTTTTAAAGTCTAGGCATTTTACGTGGTTTAAGACCGAATCCTTATTAACTTCACAAAAATCGACATGTAGAAGAATTTAAGAAATCAAAAAACACAAGCATAATGATGAATGTTTCACGGTGTGTCATGTGGCCATTTAAACCAGTCAATGACATACCGTAAGCCCTGTAAATGCCTAGACTTATATATTCTCTTCTCTTTTTAGTAAGCTGCTTGTTGTACGCTAACGATGCATTTCTGTTAGCATACAGCAACGAGGATTTGAAAAAAATAGTCTCTAGAGAGCGAATTGGCTAAAGTAAGTCAAGAGTGATATTTGAAAGAGGAAGAGAGGTTGCTGACTGCATAATAAATGTAAACAACGAATGTCTTGAACTAGAAGAATTTTGTGTATCTAGGATGAATGTTTTCAAGAGATGGAAGAGTAGAAAAAAAATGTTGAAAGGAGAGTGAATGCGGGTAACAAAATGAACAGCGCACTAAGTACAGTAATTGCTAGTAAAAATATGTCAATGAAGCTAAACTGGCAGTGCAGAACGGAGTCTTAGTCCCAACACTTATGTGTGTAAATGAAACATGGAACTGGTAGAGGAAGGACGAAAGCAGAGTAAACGCGGTTGAAATGCGATCTCTTAGACAAATGTGTGGAAAATCAATGTATGACAGGGTTAAGAATGATGAAATCAGGGGAGAATGTAAATCAGAGTCAAGTAGGTATATTTGAAAACATTAAGAAAGGGTCTCTGAGATGGTTTGGTCATGTAGAACGAATGGACTACAAAAGAATGGTAAAACCAGTTTATATGTCGAAAATGAACGGTATCGTGAGACGAGAACGACCAAGAAAGACGTGGCATGATCAGATAAACCAAAATCTTAAGTCTGGTCATGTCAGAAGCAGACAGAACTGAAGGGCATGTATAAGAAAATGTATGAATGTGGAAGAAGCTAGGAATATATGCCAGGATAGACGTGTGTGGCGGTCCATTCTCTCTGCCTATCCCTACGGGGAAATGTCGTGATGGTAGTAGTAGTAGCTAAATGTTATCCATTTCTGTTACAATCTGTAAAACTTAATAACTCTCTATGGGGTTAATCCCAGTTCTTGTCTACAAAATAATGTTCAAACTTTATATATTGTTCGCTCTTTAAATACTTACTATCTACATATAAATCCCCCGCTTTGGAGGTCACAGACAAATGTATGAACATAAAATCTCATTGAAAAATTGCAATTTATTAGATTGTTACAGTACAGTAAAGCATCAAAAGATTACCACAAAAATAACTGTTGAATATTAATTGCATTTGATTTCAAACTAGTTTAATTGAATAATAGATATTTGGTGCTGGCAACGGAGTGTGAAGGAGACGGTTTAGTCAGGAGTAAGTGGCACTATATGGCGCTCCCAACATTGTACAATTCATAAAAATAGAAAGATTACAATGGTTGGGCTATGTTCATAGAATGAATGATAATCATTTCACAAAAGATATTCTTCTACCACATCGGAAGGCAGACGAAGCAAAGGCAGACGAAGCAGAGGCAGACAAAGCAGAGGCAGACTAAAATAAGGATGGCTGGATAGTGTGGAAAGTGACACGAGAGCTATTGGCTTGACGAACTGGAGTAAAGCCGCAGGGTGCAGGGAGGAATGGAGACAGATTCTGGATGAGGTCAGGGCCCCAACGGGCTGTAGCGTCACTGATGGTGATGATGAAAATAGTTGACATGACAATTTAAACCTTGAAATTTACATGATGTGATAACGAATGTGGTTAACGTTTGAAAGGTTTACAAGAATGTTAACGTACAAACTATTTCTATAAAATTATATTAAATACTATTGTCCAATGATGCTTACCAGATTATTTATCACAGGGTTGATTGGGAGTATGTGTGATGATTCTTAAGGTCAATCATTGTCACATTTTCGCAGTCTTTAAGAATCAATCGCGTGTCAAGGAGTTTTAACAATGGTGAATTGGGAAAATGCATTAATTACATCACTGCGACTGATCATCCTTTGGGTATAATTACTTGTTTTATCGATTGATTCGAATGGTGTTAATACCAGTCGAGAGATGAAGGAAGATGCGAAACGAACCGACTTTTGTCGCGTGAAACTGCTGCCAACTGCCCTTACTTCTAGCGATCGATCCAATCTTGCGCAGGCGTATTACCACCCCCAGTGCAGTCTGCGCAGAGCCAAAGGTTTTTCAAAAAGCCTCCGCTTAGAGATTCGGTTATTATGCATGCGTCTACTATAGCTTGCTCCAACATACTCAGAAACAGATGATGCACTTGTTTTCACACCAGGAGATTAAAATTAAACACGATTTCGAAAACACCTCAAAATGGTTAAAAGTTAATAAATTAAAATTAAATATCGCAAAAACAAAATTTATGATTATTGGGAGAAAAAATATACCTCAAATATACAATACTCGTCTCAAGTTCTTTTACCTTTCTTCTCGGTGGGTACTGTTGATTCGACAGTTGGCTTCCCGTAAATTGGAAATCTATCATAACTCCATATCATTTGTTGATTTGGAAAAACTAGTGACGTGGTTGAAAGTAGTTCGTTTTTATTATTTTTTCACACCTTTTCAAGAAACTTTGTCGTACGATGAGGAATTTTTAGTTGATTGATGAAACTAAGCCAAAACTAAAAAAAAAACGTATTTTATTTATTATCAACATTATGATTTTTTAAAGTTTTGTATTTCTGAGATTACTCCGCTTGTGACGTTACAAGTTCTCTTCCGCATCATCTTGGGCAGTTCTGCCGCATCATATAATTGGTTGATTCATATGAACTAGTGACGTCGTTCAAAATAGTTCGTTTTTATTAAAATATTTGATATTATTTTTTCGGTTCATTTTTAAGAAACTTTGATGTGCAATTAAGGGCTCTAATTTTTACTGCGTGTAAGAAAACATTTTTTGTATCCAATTTCCCGTAGGGCTGGAGTTCCTCATTAAATACCCTAATTTTTACAGCGCGTAAGAAAGCATTTTTTATTTATTTATTTATTTAAATCTTAAAGTAGGGCACACATATCATACATATTGTTATGTGTGTTCTAATAATAACATTGCAAATATATTTAATTTATAAATTGTTTATCACATATGTCTTGACCATTATTTTAAATTTTGATATGTTTTTTTCTTCATAAATATTTTTTCCATTTCGTAATACTTTTTAAATGCTTTAAATAAAATTGAATTTTGTGACTTTGCCTTTTTCCTAAATGGAAGTCTAATTTTGTTCTTTTCTCTATTATTGTGATCGTGTTCATGCTGGTTCCAATCAATTTTTTTCCACAATTCTGTTTTTTTATTAGAGTTTATAATTTTATGAACAAATATCATTGTATTGTAAAATATTCTTTGTTTATATGTTAATAATTTCATTTCATTTACCATCGACTTTACCCTCGTATATCTGTTTTTTTTCAAAATGATTCTAAAGGCTTTATTTTGTAATACAGTTAGTTTATCTATGTTTTCTTTGTTTGATAAAAATAAAATGCTACTACAGTAGTTAACGTGTGGTTCAATAATTGCTTTGTAAATAGTTTTGCAGGAGTCCTTATCAATAAATCTTCTGATCCTTCCCAAAATTGATATTTTTTTTGCAATCTTATTTATTACCATCTTAGCGTTTTGGTGAAATGTAAGTTTTGAATCCAACATTACACCTAAATATTTAATTTCAGTGACTTCATTAAGTTTTTCATTTTCTATTACAATTGATGGTGTAATTTCTATTCTTTTGTTTCCTATATTCAAATATTTAGTTTTGTTAACATTTAATTTTAATTTATTAATTTTTAGCCACTGTGATACACTATTAAGATCATGATTTAGTCTGTCCATAATTGTTTTATAATTTTCTCCCGATATATATATTAAGGCATCGTCTGCAAAGAGCCTTATTTTTGAATATTTTAATGTTTCGACAATATATTTTTTATATCCAACTTCCTCATTACTCCCTTTTTTAGACTAAACCTTACCAGTGCTGCGCCATCACGCGGCTACATTGTTGTGAAACAATAATTAGATAAATGGTCTAGGGATTTGCAGAGAGTTGGAGATGAAAGTGAGCATCCACGACGTAGGGAATCGCGACGTAAGGCAATAAGTCATGAGTTATCACACGATTGTAGTTAATGAATTTTCTACGACATTGTTCGCGCTGATTCGGGTGGTTTCGAAACTATAGTACAAACTTCGTTTTAAGGTTACTGACCACGATCAATGGTGGGAAATTTGTTTTGGGAACTACCTTAAGTGAAATTTTATTCAAATCTCTTTGAAATAATCTCTTTTGGATTACTCTACCCGGTTAATTTGATGTGAATCTTTCAATAAGGTTTTTTCCGTTTCAACGCTGACAAAATCAAGGTTTTAAAAACTCAAAATATACTAGAAAAAACTACTCAAACTTTATAACTTATGCAAGTATAAATACAATTAATCCATAAATAATCATTCATTCATTATTCCCGTTTCGCTCCTAATGATGCATATGGCGCTGCATTAGTACACCAATCGCAGCGTATCTTGATCATTTTAGTTACATGAAGGTAAGATGATCAGTCTTACGCTTCAGGTACCAGTCCAGGTACTATGAAGTATTCTAGTGTAAAAACACCCTTTTAAATAATATTTTATATCAACCATGTCGGGAATCGAACCCGAGACCTCTTGCATGGTAGGCAAATGCGCTGACCATTACACAACGAGGCCAATAAATAGTTTTTTTATTTTTTATTAATAAATTTCATAAATGGTACATGTTTCTTAAAAATTCTATATAGATCTACTTTTATACATCTAGTAAATGTTATCAATGTAACTCTCCAAAAAAAGAGACTAAATCTTGTGCTTCGAGAGTGACTTACACTGTTGTAGTTGTTAATTTATAAGAGTTTATATTATTTGAAATATACGAGTACATAAGAAAAAAAATTAAAACATAGAATATATAAAGAAAAAAAACATAAACAATATTAAATTCAAACTATTTAAAATTAAAATTAGTTTTTACACATGTTCAAAAAATTTCTTTAGATTTACTTTAAATTTATTTATTGATATATTATTTTTAATAGTTTTTAGTTCATTGGTTTAAATGTTAAAACATGTTTTACAATTACGTGAAGTAATCAAATAACATGTTTGACTTATTTATGTTTGCGAAAAACCTAAGAATTAATCTGTAGGTGCCACGTTTAAACGTAAAAAAATTAGAGAGCATTTTTAGTTTTTTCCTGAATAGTAAAATAAATATAAAAGGCTTTTGGATGAGAACGACGAGACCTTTACTATCCAGTACCGTTTAAATGTCATGTCAAATTGTCGTGAAACTCTCTACGAAAATATACGTAGAATAAAAAACGTAAACGTTTTCATAGCAAAAAATATCGAGACACTATAATTGATATGATGAGAATGTATGTACATACTTTCATTTTCTTCTTAAAATACCATCTAACCTTAATATTTGAACGTTTTTTGAACCTATTACGTGAAAGAACACGCTAACTGGAATAATTATTTGTTATTGGTCGTTCAAAGTAAAAACGCAGTAACCCACAGTAATTCAAATGTTCAGGAGAAGCATACACGTGTTTGGTATTACCATTTCATAAATAAGTACTCGTAATTCATAATCTTGTTGTTGCTTTTTTGTGTTTTTTTTAATACTAATTTAAAATACAGTTTTCTGGAGCCTATACTCAATGACGAATAATTTAATACTCACGTTACTAGCGTAAATAAGATGGTATTTCTTTTCATTGGTAATTGCATTCTGAATATTTTTTTAAAAGACTTTTAACGTGATGAGACGGGATGCAATGCAAACATATACCGTCGAGTGTGATAAAATAAAACTTTAATTATTGTACTGCAGCTCTGAAAAAATAATACAGATATCTCGTTTCATTCGTAAATATAATCTATCTATGAAATAAGTAGATAATTAGAAATTTTTGACTACTGCCAGCTAGTATCGCAACTTAGGAAATATGTCTATTTCTTACGTAAATGACTGCATATATAACATTTGTTTTTTTTTCTCAAATTGTTGAGGCAAACGCAATTTTTGCTATATCTTAGATGTAGGTAGTATCGGAGAAACGTGTCTATTTAATATACGTCAGTGCGGATACTGTGTTTATTTTACAGTTAGATCGTCCAGTTTATTAGTAAGACATCTCCAAATAACTAGTTTAAAGACAATGACTGTTGAGGAGTGGATGAGGTGTGAAGATATACCTTGTCTGAGCTGTATTGTTGGGGTAGGAAGATCGCGCAACTCCACTAACCTGCTGATGTTGAGGCGTGACGCGATGCTGGAATCTGGTGGTGAAGCTAGCGGTCTTGCGTCGATGGCGCAGCGTGTTTGGAGGTGGGGGTCTGAGTAGACGCTTAAATGGGAGTTGCATTATTTATTTGTTTGCTTACAATGTAAAAAGTTTATATTTACTTCAAAGGGATATTTATTTATTTGTTTACTTCAAAAAATAATGTTCTATTTAATTTACTTCAAAGAAAAACTTTATTTAGTTGATGTGTTTATAGTATGTAAGGATTGGGTGAGATGTTTTGGCTGTAGCTTGTTTTAGGAGCTTCTCCGCATTTGCTCTAGTGACGAAGAAGCCACAGAAAACTCGTCACGTATTCCTTCCTGTGGGTTCTGTTAAATGGCGAGCATTCCAGAGCTGTTAAGTTCTGCTTCTTATTTTTCTCTTGGCAAACTTAGTGGAAAATCAGCAAAATCAGGTACTGTCTTTTTGAGAGTTGCTTCTCGAGTCTTTTTGTCCGCTCTTTTATTACAATAATTCCGCAATATACTTGTATCCAGCCAATGTACATATTTTAAAATTGATTTTTAATACCTGGATATTAGTTTGTATACATATGACAATAGAGCTGGCCGATTTCGGTCGTTGATGGGATCAAATAATTGCAAGAATACATGATTAACAGTCTGTCAAATAGTTATGTGTTTCCATCTATTAGGCAGTTTTTTAAAAATGTTAACCATAGATTCTCTAATAGCGTATATTTCGGCCTGAAATATTGAGCAGAAGTAATCGAATGGTGACCAGTCTGACGATGCCGGTCACGACGAAATCCGGTCACTGGTAAAAAAAATTATAAAATAATTATAAATAAAAGTGGAATAAAACTATAAAGTATTTTTATTATTATAAACATTAATTCAATCATGGCACAGTTAAAGTATTGTCAGTAGGTAGGTACTACGTTTGACAGTTTTAACACCAAGGATAAGCAACACTTCTTCTTTTTGATGGACAAGGATGGAAAAAAAACAATACGAAAATAATTACAACTTTGCACAAAAGGTTTGACAGACAGGCTCAGTCCGCGGAGCAGTTGACTAGACGGCCAACTTTAAATTCTACCATTTTTCCACCAAAAATATATTTTTTTAAATAAGTTTGGGTGTGGTGGTTTATTTTCCATAATTTTCTAACATATTCATATTTGCAATTTTTTTGTTTACATTTGTTACAATTTTTATTACATAATGTATCTATTTATAAAAACAAAAAAATTACACATAAGCATGGCATATACTCACTTCTCCACCTGCTAAAAAGCCTTTAAAATTAAGACTTACTGGTATATTCGAAAAAAAAGGAAAACGAATTTGTACTAAAAAAATCAACTTTATTGCGTAACAAATTATCGTTTGTGATTAATGAATTATAATTGATTGATGCTTTATAACATGAAATTAAAAACCCTTGCTAGATACTGTTTTTGTACTCCACTGTAAATATTACTTAAGTCGATATTTTATGCGAAATAAAAATTACAAATACTGCACACAACAATTATAAACATTCGCAAAAAAAATCCAAATCGGTTGAGTTTTGTGGTAAAGAAACGGGAATACGAGATATCGGTTTTATCGATTTTAGCTAGATATAATCAGTTCGACATGCAGTTGCCTTTTTCGGACAGTATTTGGGGAAGCATCTGGGAGAAAAAATTACATTGAAATATCTATTCATCAAACCGCCCGTCGTCGGTCGCATAACGTCTTAATGCAAAAACTAGTTTAGAAAATGTTGCGGTTACAGTGTTTTTACTTCGGACCGCCGATGGGCACAAAGGTATTGCGTAGTCTTACAAGGAGACCCTTGTTCGAGTAATAATTACATACGCAATAGTGCGCCGATAAACTTTCGCTCTCGACTTTCACGACCGGGAACATCCTTCACCGGGCGGCCGCTGTCCGCAGAGCCTCCGCCGGGCGCGCGTCGTGCGGCCGCCGGGCAGCTAAAATCATCACTCCTATTACGGACTATCGATGATATAATTCTGCGTCCTATTCGTCAGCCCGCGGCTCTATGGACACTCAAGTTTGGTTACTGTATAGACGAATAATTTAATACTAGAGCAAACATGCCTATATTTTGACCAGCGTGCAGTTAATTATCAGATATCTCCAAATTACATGTTGAGAGATGTGAAAAAGGTTATTTGAATGGCTGATAATCATGATGATTTGTGCCTGAATTTACAATTTAAAGAACAGATGTTTAGCGATTTAGAACATTGGCAAAGTGGCTGCTTTATTAATAGGACATTGAAATTTTTAAATCACCAAAATAAGAAATTTAATTTTGTAGATTTTCAGCAAAATATTTATTTGGGTGATATTCGTCAAAGCAATTATACGTAAAACAATACTCACTCACAGATTAAAAAACTACTCGTACTCAAATGAAAGACATAAGACGTAAAATGGATTGTCTCATTCGCCCAAACCAATATTGAATCAGCTGCTCCACAAGTGTATATCTTAAGTTAGGTTTTTGTCCTTTCATTGTGCGTTTTGTTATATAAATAATATAGATGTACATTAATTAATTATAAACATAAATACGTAGTGTTTAAAACTGTCTGAACATTTTGTTAATTATCTCTGTTTATTAAGTTAGTCTTATTTGTTTATTCTCAATGTAAAAATATTAAAAAAAAAAAGTATATTGTTAAGTGTCCTCGGCACGGGAGTAGCCCCAGTGATGTCACATTATTTTTATTATTATTTGAATATATATTGTATATGCATATATTGAAATTAACAAAAAAATAAATTAAATAACATGCAGCTTTTACACGGGCTCAAAAAATTCTTTAAATTTACGTTAAATTGATTTATTTTACTTTTTTGTAATATTTTATATTTATTTTTACTATCAAATTTTTACCGAATTGAACTATAAAATTACTATAAATTATTAATAACATATTGCCATGTATTATTATATAACTTTTCTGCATTCAATTTTTCGACATGTATAAATTTTTACTATTTATGTTTTTCTATTATTATTTTGTATATTGCTTAATATGTTAATAAATGTTTTTGATTTATATATAGAAGAGTCCCGACTTTACACAGAACTATTGTTATTTACTTTATAAAAGTCAACAGATGGAAGAGTTGGGGAAATATGGATATTTAAACATAGGCAAAATGGTGAATGTTACACAGTGTGTAATGTGGCCTCTTAAACCTGCCAATGACAGTTCATAAGCAAAACATTGTTGAATGAACTAACTGGTAAAAGAATAAGTATTAAAATTGGAAAATTGTTTTCAGGCGTTGCCTAGTAGGTGAATTGGTTCAGCCGGATAAATCTCACCCACATGATAAAGGTTTCAGCTCTTTTACTTCACAAAACTCAACAAATGGAAGATTTGAGGAAATGCGGATGTTTGAAAATAGACATAATGGTGAATGTTACACAGTGTGTAATGTGGCCTCTTAAACCTGCCAATGACAGGTCATAAGCCTTATAAATACCTAGGCTTCTATATTCCCTTCTCAAAGATGTGTTCCCTCTCGGTTGCAATAAATTATTATATTAATGGCTCCCTATGGCAGCGGTTCCTAAAAGGTGTCCCGCGGAACCCTGGGGTTTTGTGGAAGGATCACGGGGCTTCCGAGAGTTAGGGCGTACTGTCGTAGAAAACGCTGGGAAAAATTAGAATCAGCCGATTTAAACTTGGATGACTTTTGGGTTGGACTTAAATGTGAATACTCTGCAATCAATGGACAGGGTTATAATGGCTCTGCGCCCATTATTATCGACTTGCCGATGTGACACTGACTTTTCAGCTTACACTTACACTTAACACAAGTTCAGAACTAGACTGGATATCGATCTCTGAATTCAACTGTCGGGCATTAAACCCTTTTTCAAACTCCTATTTCCATCATAATTCCCTTTGGGCACTGCATTAGCACACCAACCGTAGCGTATCTTGATCATTTTTGTTACATGGAGGTAAAATAATCAGTCTCACGCTTCAGGTACCAGTCCAGGGACAATGAAATATTTTTAGTGTGAAACACTCCGGGAATCGAACCCGAGACCTCTTGTTTGTAGGCAAACGCGCTGATCATTACACTACGAGCCGACAACCCTAATTTTAGTGCTTTTATACGTAAAATTGTGAAAAATTTCATTGTTCACACGTTTAGTAACGATTTTAAATTCATAATGTAGCCTTTCTTTTCAAGTCACACATTACAACATGCAAACAATAAGATGTCATTGGTCTAAAAATAACATTTTTATTACTCCACTATTTTACAGTCGAGATTCTATAATACCAAGGCGAGGGTTTCATAGTTAAAAAAAATATAGGAACCCCTGCCCTAAGGAGTGTCTACAAATATTTAGACATATTTAAATCATTGTTTCTTTATTTTATTATGGAAATAAAAGACGAGTATACTTTAATCGACAAATTTGGAAAATCCAGTGACTAGTTTCATCGCTTTCACGACATCTTCGAGACTTGTATCTTTATTAAGAAATTCAATGTATTTATACAAAACAGAGGTGAGGATAGAGAATTAAAAAATATGTGAGAGTAAATTAAATGAAATTATTTTTGTCTTAAGGATCATTAACAAAGTGTTTCGGGTTGACTAATAAGTTGATTTTATGATATTTTTAATCAGTTTAAGTATTGTATATATATTATTTTTAATTGTCCCATCCTTAGTGAGTTTGATTTCTGTCAATTATGATTTCTGAAAAACAAAGGGTTAAAAGTCATTAGTAAAATTATTACAATGGGTTTAGTAATGGAGGATACACGTGTGTTAGCTGTTAGCTGTTCACTACGTAATTCTACGTCGGGTTTATTTTTTAATCTGTTTCATTCGAGAATTTCTTGTTTGTCAAGTTTATGGCCTTTAGGTGCAACATGAATTATTTTTCCTGCGTTGTTTTTTAAATCAAAGGAATTTTTTTTGTTCTATTTAATTGGAAAAATTTGAATTATCTTTATTATTAGACCACGATTGTATAATATGATCTTTTATGGCTACGTAGCATGTATTTTTAGTCATTACAATTAAGACGGTAAGTGTCAGAATTGGAAAACTTATATTTTTTGTCTTTATTATTAACTAACAAATAAGCTAAGTAGTTACAATTATAAAAGGACTCTTATATAATTTTGGATTCTCTATTCTTACCTCTGTTTTGTATAAATACATTGAATTTCTTTAGGATTTTGTCTGGTAAAACGCATACAAAATGAGGAAATCATACGATTTTAAATAAAAACAATAATTACTTACCGGTGATGATAAAGGCAGGTATGAGGGTAATAAAAACGCAAATAAGATATTGTATAAATTGAAAATTACAACCAGAATTATATTTTTAAAAAAAATTTAAAAAATATGTATAAAAAAAGGTTTCAAATTTTTTTTTTGAAGGCATATTTTGCGTAGAAATAAAGGAAAATGTCACAAAAATGTATGTGATTTAAAATGCTTATACTTCTTTTAAAAAATAAAAAAATAAGATTTTGCTTCAGCCATTTTCATGTTCAATTTCTTATATCTACGAGTATTATAGTTTTTTTTAGTTAAATACTTAGTTTTTAAATGAGAACCCAGATCTCTAAGTTTACTCTAAATTTGAAATGGCGTAATCTGCCGGTCTAAAAGTATTTAATTTTAGTCACACAGTATATTAAAAAAAAAATACCTTTAAAAAATTATTTTTGATCTAATTATGTTTTTTTATTTTTTTTTATTATTGCGCGATTAATTAAAATACATTCGTGTTAAAATACCAAAATCGTCTGATTTCCTCATTTTGCCTGCGTTTTACCAGACAAAGTTTTGCCTTAACAAAGATAGCTCTCTCGAAGATGTTACGAAAACCGGTCACTGGATATTCCAAATTTGTGAATTAAAGTATATACTCGTCTTTTATTACTAAAATAAATTACAATTAATTTCCATCAAGAATTTTTACTTACAAACTTGAATTGTTTTTTATACTTGTTCTCACATAAAATCCCCTTGTTATGTGAATCGGGGGGATCTATCTCGACCGCTGTGCTGATGCGTCATATCAAAAAAGAAATTCTGCCTAATGCAAGATTGCCATCGCAATAATATTACACAAATATTCATAATAATAAATGTGATTTCGCCAAGGTTTATACCAAAATCATTCACATTCAAACTCCTACATACATGTTTTAAAGGCATTATAGCAACAATACATTATACGTCGCTTTCTTTTTAATACGCATTAAAAATTTGGATGGACTTAAGAGATTTCTCTGGCCGTTTGCCGTTTTGCCATCGCCTTTTTTGGCGTTGTTTTTGAACAAAATAAAGTTTTCTTTTCATTTTGTTTTACCATAGATAATTTTACTTTAAAAACGGTAAAAGAATCATTGTTTGTAATTAAGAGTCACTTATTTTTCTCATTGCTTATTATTGCTCTAGCTATTATTATTTGAGAATATAATCAGTATGATAATTGGTATATTTGTTTTAAAATTTGAAGTACCTTCGTCGGAAACCTTTAATTTCATATATGTATATTTCTAGGTAACCCAGCTATACAACTTGTTGAAACTGTTCGTGATCTGGGTGTGATCTGGATGTGATACGGGTGTGATACTACATAGACAAAAAGCTGACCTCTGAAAACCATATCGATAATACAGTGAGCCGGGCATACAGACTCTTAGATTTGGTTTTCCGCACTTGTCAAGTTTTTAGTGATATTGATGGTATGAAATTCACCCTCAATTCAATTCTCCTCAGTATGTCACTCACAAGGTAAGACTTATTAAAAATTATTTAGCAGACATTCCTGCGACATCTCAATTGAAGATCCAGATTTACATACTCAACTGTAAAACTTATTGTGATAAACATCATATTCTCAGTCTGGTATTATATATGATACTTTACATGACATTCTTAGTGGACGTCTTGATAATAAAATTTAGAACAATATTTCTTCTAGTTTTTATACCTTTTTGCTTTTCTTTTCTCCTAAATCCATCATTCTCAATTTGGATTGTGCTGTATTTACTTTGAAAATAGTTTTAACTACACACTTTTTTATGTACGAATTGAGAAAAGAAATAAAACAAAATCTGGACCGCATTTGTAATCAAATCTTGCAATATTGTTAGGTATCTTATAAAAAAAACAATTTTTAAAGAAAGTTTAAACTTCAACCTTGATAAGGCACGGGTTAACCTTATTCAATTGAGCTGAAACTTCACCACTCTCATTTCTTAGCCAATAGTCAGCTTTTAGGGGGTCCCCTCAAAAAAATCCAACATTGATTTTTTGTGACCTACCTGAGTGTACATGCTAAAGCTAGGTTCACATGAGAACAAAACAATAGACAAGACAATATTGCACTGTCCCAGCTTCATGAACAGCCTTGACCACGCAAAACAGGACAATGTGACAATACAAAAGTTCAACTGTAGTCACACGCGGAACGCTGCGAAAATGAAAACACGACGAAGCGCGTTACGATTGAGTACGCAAATAAAAATAATATTTTATACTAAGATGTATTGGAAATATTGGAGGACGAACTACTATGAATATTAAAAATATTTTTTTTCTGATGACAATTTTGGCAGAAAAAACGCGCGGGATCGACACGCACGTCTAGAAAGTCGTTCACTCAAGGACAATGCGGCTGCACTGTATTGGTGGTAATCTACTGTCCTGCGGAGATAGCCTGCCGGTCTATCTCCTCCGTCTGTCCACCGAATTGTTGTTCACGCGTGGACAATAGGTTGGATGCTGGGACTGGTGTGAACGCTACAAAGACCCCTAAAAACCTTCATTCAATCATCAGGATCAAGGTCAGAGATAATAGGTAGGTCATCGTCATCATCATTTCCCTGTCCCCGCCCAGTGGCGCGTTGGGCGTTGCATGATCCGCCGACCGCGCGGAATTGTGATAATTTTGATTACATACAGGTAAGATGATTATTCTTATGCTTAAGCCAGTCTATGAACTTCGACAAGGGTATTCTTAGTATACGCTTCCAGCTCCACATCTCAAGGGCATTAATCATGTTACGTTCTTATGCCCTTGTTGTTTGTGTTTCCGTTTCAAATAAAAAAAAAAAGATAGAAAACTCAAACCAATATCTTTTTTGTCGCTTTCGAAATGTCTCTGTCCTTCCATATCTTTTCCAAGCTTGCTATTGCACTTTTTGCCATCCCTGGTCTTTTTTTGATTTTAGGCTCGCAGCTTCCATTGTCTGTTATTCAAGAGCCGAGGTAACTAAATTCATGGATAACCTCAAGGTGGATTAAAGTATTTATCCTGGTGACTTTGTTATTAGAATCTAATAATGCGTATATTAATTATTTATTTATTTATACATTTTATCATAAATATAGTTTTATGTTAACTTTGCCTAACTAACAAGGGTACATACCCTGTTCCAAGCTAGGCAGATACATTTTAATACATGATAATAGTTTACAAGTTAATAGAAAGCACAGATCAATAAAATGTAAACTTACTCGGATACACATTTTGATACATATACATACACATACACATACACATACACATACACATACACATACACATACACATACACATACACATACACATACACATACACATACACATACACATACACATACACATACACATACACATACACATACACATACACATACACATACACATACACATACACATACACATACACATACACATACACATACACATACATATACACATACATATACACATACACATATACACACACATACACATATACACACACATGAACATACACATACATAAATTCATAAAACATAAACAATTTATTTAATATAATGCGAAACTTTACGATTGCCATTTGTATACAATTTTTTTTAAATATCTGTTCTTCAATATGTTTTTATTTATCTGTACCCTACGTTATCCGTTGAAATTGTAATAAAAGTTATGACCGCATATTTTTATTTGTTTCCTGACCGTTTGATTTTGGTGAATCGCATATTTTTGGGATTAAAAGTACACCGTGACGATTCTCGGCAAGGGCGAAAAGAAGCCAGAGTTAGATCTACAGTTTCCCACGGCAAGTAAGTGTTGGTGCGATTCAGCATTTATGTGACCGTAACGAGAGTCGCACCGCGAGAGTCGCCACATCGATAATACTATAAAGTGATAAGAGAGAGTTGAATCATCATGATTGTGCATGATCGTCAGAACACGCTTGTATAGAGTGATTAGATTAGATGGATCATGATTGTTTTGTTAACGTCCGTTTTCTCTAACTTCCGCTCGTCACCAATTAGACATGCACATACAATCTTTATTCGCTACCGCTAAGTAACGACCATAAGTACCCTACGAAATATGTCAAATTACTTTTCGTTTGATTGGCTGCAAGAACTAATTCACAAAAATAGACAAAAAAATAGTTCACCCAAAAAGAATTATCTTTTTTTATGTTTCATCGCCGCTCAAGCAAAAATCACTAACCCAAAAACCATCATTTTGAGAAATCGCCATTTGAAAATTTGGAGACCATGGAAAAAACTGATATTTGCGTTTTAAAAGTTATATGTATATATCACAATGAGGAACTCCAGCCCTACGGGGAATTAGATACAAAAAATGTATTTTTGCTTGGGATAAAAATGAAAGCATTAAATTGTTCCGCAATTTTTAAAATGAAAACGAACTACTTTGAACGACGTCACTAATTCAATTTTCACACTGTTCAACAAATGGTGAATGCTAAGCAGTGTGAAAAGTGGCCACTGAAACCAGCCAATGAGAGATCAAAAGCTCTTTAAGTGCCTAGACTTCCGTATTTCCTTCTTTAATGCCTCTCTGTTACAATAAATTAAGAATATTGTTAGTGTTAAAATCAGTAGACACGCAGTAAAATATTTATTATTTCAATAATGTATGACGTATGACGTATGACAAAACAACACTCCTTCACTTTGTCATGTAAGATTATGCAAAGCGGACTTACCCAGTGATTATAGCTGTTCCAAATCTTTTAAGGACGTTAGTAAATTATTACGTTATTAATTTAAAATGACATAATCTAGACTGTTTTGATTTTACATATGCCAAACGGATTTTCCTTAATTAAGCAATACTAATGTTTGATTCATATTTATTTTACTAGCGCGATCTTTTAATTTCATCATAACTGTATTTTATTATAACATTGAAACGTTTTACAGAGTACCGTATAAAAAATAAATTGAAATCCTAAAAGAATGCTTGTTTATTTTTTTAACTAATGATAATATTAAAAGAGTGATAAAACCGGTTACTGTGGCTCCTGGGTTTTAATATCAGCTTTTAATTTAATTTAATTCAATACCTACTTTACATAATTACACTTTAAGATTGACTCCGACTTTAAAGTTTTAAAATCATTTTCACTGTCAATATAGGCATATTATTGTTTTAACGTAATATTGGACAATTCGAATATCAGTGTCAAGTTCATGAGAAGAGGTGCTAGCAATCAAACAACATTTGATATGCTAAATTATGCGTTATTTGTTTACCTAAAGAATAAATTAGGTTTAAAATATTCATAAAAATATATCTGTTTAATTCCACTTGTTAAGTATTGCGTGACAGAACGTCCCAAGTTCTAGTAAAAAGATGCATAATTTTAGATAATACGATAACTTTAAAAAAATAAAAAATTGACAGCTATAAAAATGGAGTTCAAGTTATCATATCAAATGTTTATTTGAGGCACTTACTTTGTGTTTATTTATTATACTTAAAATTGAAATAAAACAGCTTTGTTTTTAATCACTTCTTAACCAGTGCTTCAGGGCCAGACCGCGAAATTTTAGAGGAACATTCCTAACTTTAAAGAAATTTTTTTTTTAATTTTCAATAATTTAAAAATGAAGTAATCGTCAACTTCTCGGACAAGTATCCCCTTAAAAACTCCTATCCCTCCCCTACAAAAAATGTAGGGGTTGGTTAATTTGCTAGTTCGAGAAATTAAGGATTTATTCTATTTTCAGATCATAAAAAAAAAACATTAAAAAAAGAGATTATCACTCTAGGTTTAGATGTAATATTTAGTAGACATTATTAAAAGTTAAGAAATAGGATAAGATTAATGAATAAATCTTACCTTCATAAGAAAGCTTGTGGGGTTTCGAAACCGGTCGGTAATCAAGTATAAAATAACTGATTAAAAACAAAGACCTTGTGGTGTAGTGGTCTGCGCATTTGCCTACCATGCAAGAGGTCTCGGGTTCGATTCCCGAGATGGTTGACAAGAAATATTTCATTAAAATGTGTTTTTCACTAGAAATTTCACAGTCCCTAGACTGGCACCTTGAGCGAAAGACTGATCATCTTACCCTCATGTTTAGAAAATGATCATAATATACCGTTTTGTATTCCTCGAGTTTAAAATACGTGCCATGAGCAGGCTTTTTACTTAATTAATTTATATTCGGCAATTCTGCCATATACATACATTACACGTTATTAAAGAGTGTTAGAAAAGAAAAAAAAGTGAGTAAAGGAATATATAAATACACACACCTAAATATTTTATACCTAGTGATATTAAACAGTATGATCTCCTTTATCATAGAAAGTACATTATTTAGCGAACGACCGAAACAAGATTTTCCGCCGAAACCGAAAACAAATTTCGGCTTCATTTCTAGTTTCGGCTGAAATCGAAACTAATGAGGAAGTTCAGTGGTTTTATTTTTTTTTATTTGTTTAAAGACTATTAAATTAATCCGATTTTTTTTTCTATTTTTGAATACCGTATTATCAGCGCTACGATTTTTTAAAGTTTTGTATTTCTGAAAAAACTCCGCGTATGACGTCAGAGGTTCATTTGCGCTTATTCTCATTTAGTTTTCCCATTGGTCCAGAAACGACAAGCAGACCTAAAATCTTCCAAAAGTTGATTCATATGAACCAGTGACGTCATTCAAAGTAGTGCGTTTTTATTAAAATATTTTTTATTATTTTTTCCGTACTTTTTTAGGAACTTTGCAATACAATTGAATGCTCTAATTTTTACCCTGCGTAAGAAAACATGTTTTGAATCCAATTTCCGTAGGGCTGAAGTTCCTTATTGAAATAAGTTTTTTATTTAAACAAGTCACTTCAAAACGCCTAAAATTAGATGGTTTTTTGTAAACTTTACGAGTTCATTAAAATAAGTGTTAAAAAAAACACAATTACAGAAAAGGCATACATTCAATGAGTAAAATAGTTTATTTTTACCGCTTATTGGTTTGTCGTTATATGTCAGAGTTCCTCAATGTTTGTTCAGAGGCATTTTATAATATTGGGCCCCCGGGTTTTTGGTGCATTGAATCCTGACATAAAGGCGTCTGTCAGTCACAATGTTTATTAGAAAATGGTGAGCAGGTGGGTTAAGAATATACCTTTTCAGATCCTGTAAATTATTTCTGTAACTAAAAATTGACACCGTTTTAATTTTTAAATATCTTCCCGTTCTTTACATTTATTTGTTTTTTTATGTTTTCTAATTTACGTTCGTATAAATTTGCTTCTTATTATAAGTATTTACAGTTGAGTTTAATTTTTTTGATTATTAATGGTATATTTTCTGATATACCTATGTTTATGCTTCAATTTTTACGAGTAGTATCATCAGTATGTTTTCTAATTAATTTATTTTTTAAAATTATCATTATTCATTTGCATTATTAATGAATCATTAAAAAAATATATAAAAAAACACTTGAAAATGAGTCGCAGAACGGCACAATACTGACAAAACTTTCTTGTACTAGGAATGGCCTCAATATATAATAAAGGGTTAGGCAAGCCAGAAATATTAGTATGCCTAAAGCTGTAATAGACTCCAACAACAACAAACCATCACGTCGTTTCCTTATAAGGGTAGGCAGAGAGGTTAGAACGCCACATCACTCTATCTTTGCTTACAGATGTCGCTTCCTCTGCATTAATTCATCTTCGCATGCACGCGCGCCGATTATTCCGACTTTTGACATGTCCATCTTCAAGTATTTGTTGGATTTGGTCGTGCCACGTCTTTTTCGGTCTTCCTCGTTTTCTGCATCCATCAACTTTTGCATCGTAAGTATTTTAAGACGTTATTTCGTTGTCCATTCATTCTACATGTCTAAACCAGCGAAGAGCTCCTTTCTTGATTTTGTCGATTATGCCTATCTCCGCCTTACATAATGTACGGATCTTGTCATTTGTACATCTATTGTACATAGTTTTATCACACATTTGTCTTAGATATCGCATTTCGACAGCATTCAGCCTACTTTCTCCCCTGTTTTTCAAAGTCCATAATTTGCTCCAATATATCAGAGCTGGGACCGGGACTCCATTGTAAACTGCTAATTTTGCATCTTGCGAAGAAACATTTATTTGCCAAGGTTGATTTTAGTGTATCGTTCACTCTGTTCCCGGCACTCACCCTCCTTATCAATATCTTTCTCAGTCATTCCATCCCTAGTGAATATACTTCCCAGATAGACAAATTTCTCTACCTGTTTTAGTATTACCCCATTCACAGTGATTTAACATTAAGTCATGCCTTTATTTCCTTCAAAAACCATCACATTCGATTTATCGACATTCATCAGCAATTCGCTTCCCTTGAAAACATCGAGCAAATGCCTGTTTTAAGAAATCGATTTGTTGCGGCAAAATATCATTTTATTACGTTTATCAAATATATTTCCTATAAATTAGCCCTTACCGGTCTAATGTCGAATCTCATTCGACATCGATTTTTTCTATATATCATACTTTGGAAAATCATAAAAACTAATTTTTTCATTAAAAAAATAAAAAAACTCGATTTGAAGTGAAAACGAGATTTATTTTTAAAATGTACATAGTAATGGCCATATTATCTATGTTTCATAATTTTCCAAAGTATGAAATATAGAAAAAATCAATGTCGAATCTCATTCGACATTGGACCGGTAAGGGTTATTAATATAATCTGTGCCCCCTGTGTTAAAAACTTCTCTAGTTGTTTAAGGTCTAATGCATAGAATTAAGAATAGTCCAGAAACCGCATACGCACATCAAACAGAAGGCGACTCAACTACTCATAAATGAGTAGTTTTACGTTTTGACTTATTAGTTTCTTTGTAGACGTCGCTCAGTACGCAACTCCTGATTTGAATTCAACTATGCCGTGTTGTGTCCTTTTAAAGTGTAGAAATACTGCTAGGATCTTAAAAAAAACAGGATGCAATCACATTTCATGTGTAATTATCAAATGAATGTGGAAGTAACAAATACATTACATAAAAATTGAATTATTTTTCCATCTGTCAGATTGTCGAAAAAACAAAATAGAATTTTCGTTAGTGTTGCCAGGGTAGTAAATTTTTTTACACAACTTTGCTCATCTAATGAGAGAATTAATGAAAATTGGATCTCAGATTAAACAACTCTGTGGTGGACGTTTGACCGACATTATCTTCAAAACATCAAATATTATTAAACATGATATAAAAATATCCGTTTTATGTAAAATAAAATTTGTTTTATATTTTAAGTTTAAAGTTCATTAATTGAATTACTCTCATTAAATGACCCTTTACTTATCTACTCTGTTGTTTCAATCAATGTTTCCGCGCGCACAATAAAATTTTAGAGAAATTAACAGTTTTTTTTTTTTTACCTTACATTTGTGTTATGATAATATTTGTGCAACATTACGCTAAAACCTCACGAATGCGCGTGACGAAAGTAGGGCATAGTGGGGGAATTGTTGGACACAGTCCGATGTTTTCAAATATGATTCTACACTCCTTCTGGACTATTTTTAATTATATGGTCTAATGTATCAAGAATTGAAACATTCATCAATATTAAGCCAACACTATTAAAACTTTACCAATTGTAAAATGGGAACACAGTAATCAAAATGTTATTTACACAGATCTTTACTTTTAGAAAAAAAAAAGTAAAGTAAAATTTAAAATCAAATAAATAATGATTGGGATTGATGACAAAATTATTTTTAATCGGCTTCTGTGATAATAAGTGGACACTAGACATTTGACAGTTCCTAAGACTGTAAAGTTAACTTTCCATCCATCTCTATCTACCTACGATACGTGTCCTCAGGAAGACGTGGAAAAAATACAATGATTATATTTATTTTTCACAATGGCAATATTTTTATCAAATTTCAAAGGTCACGTGGTCTTACGCGTGCGCTTTAATTTCCCGGAGTTTTTAATCTTCACCGCTGGTGGCACTGTCAACATTTTATCCGACCTCAATTTAAAGTTTACTTTTTTTCTTTCGTATTTTAAATAGACTTAGAAAAAAAGTGGCCACCTCAGAACGATTAAAATTTTTAATAAATCGCAGTTTTGGTCAGTGGAACAAAGTTTTTATCATTTAATTAATGCTAAGATATGTGTACTGGGGGTATCTGAGCCCTCGACACATATCGATGTACATTTGTCAAAACATGAAGATGAAGTCTCGGTAGTGTACCTTCGTGATCGCTTGGGAGAATGAATCTTCTACTATGACTTCATAATGAAGGTATGTTACTTAAGTTCGCAGATATGTGTTCTTTGGCGTACGCATCCCCTTGGTACATATCGATGTACCTAAACAAAACATAAAGGTTGAGGGTCGGTAGTGTATCTTTGTAATCATTCGGCAGAATTTATCTTCAACTATACCATCATGGTGAATTTATGGTGTCCTTAACTTCCGATTGAAATCGCGGCCTTTGGGCCTGTATGTATTACAATGGGAAGCTAACGTTTATCCTCAATTTTATATATAAAGTAAATTTAAGTATTCTGTATACAAAATATAATACAAACATGATCAACTACAGGCTATTGTCGAAGATGTTTTAAATTTTCATACAAATACGCACACTTTCATACACAAATATCGATTTCACTTTATACCGTCTCGATACGTATCGATGAAAATAGCGTTTGTGATCGCGGCCCTGGTATGTTGTTGAATGAATGTGTCTGTTTAAATTCATTTTGTATGGAATTCAGATAACCTTATTTTTGTGAGTACTGTATTAAAGAAAAAAACAGTTATTAAATAAGTAAAAAAAACATTTATTTCAACTGTGAAATAATAACGGTATAACACATAACAATACATTAAAATGGTAATATTCGCACAACTTATCAGCAAATGGATTACTAACCTACAAGATATTATACAAATGGTAACTTTTATTGATTGGCGACATTCTCCGTAATATACAATCCATGTCAAATGGATGCGCAACACCAGCAAAAACTTTCGAGTATAACTTAGTAATTTGCTGATCTTTCATACAATTTTTTGTATATTTTTATATGGAGGCTTGATTACTTACAGTTACGATACATGTTTTGTACAATTATCTCCACAGTCAAGTCATTCTTATTATGACCAAAATTTTTCAAATCGCTATGAAAAAAGTCGGCTTGACTTTACCTCAATGGAGCCGTGAAATCAGATGTCTGATCGATGGATGATTCTTAATCTAAGATGAAAACAAAATCTTTCACAATCTGAAAAAAGGTTTGATCACTCGCACCGTAAACTTTCGACTGAAAACTGTAACAGTTAATATAATAATGACTAAAAGTTCAATGGGATCCAACCACATGAGTGAAATGACGCACTAGTTTACTGTCCTGGCCACAGTACTCTCGCTGGATTGACTGGCTGCGCTTGCCGTTGGAGAGCAGAAGCTGGGGCAGGCTGCGTTACCCCCCGGGGCTCGGACCCTTGCACCTGACCATCGGCTCTGTCTTCCCAGCCGTGCTCGTGGTGGTGTTCATGCTCGTGATGGTGGTCTGGAGTAGGGAACCATTCGGAAATCACCACTGGTTTCCAGATCTTCTTATATGCTCCTACCCAGTGTTCACTCCATGATGGTACCCATATTTGCTTCCATGCTTTGACCCATTCTAACTTTTTGTCAGGAATCCATACTAACTTTTTTGATGGCTTCCAAATTTCTTTCCAAGATTCCCTCCATTCCAGTTTTTTGCTATCGATCCAAATTTGCTTTTTTTCATTTCTCCATATTTTTTCCCATTTGTCTACCCACGCGAGCTTCTTATCAGTCACCCAAACTTCCTTTTTGGAAGGTTTCCAGTATTTCTTCCAAACGGCCTTCCAGACAAGTTTCTTCTTCCACAAATCATGCGATGTATATTCCCAGCCATCATGATCCTTTCCTAAAAACTTTTCTCCGGGAATGCCAACTTTGACCCACTCAGGAACGTGGATCTGTTTCCACGCTGGGACCTGTATATCCTTGTACGCTTTTACCTGTACTTTTTGCCAAATTGGCACGGTTACTTTCTTGAAGTCAGGAACTTGAATGTCTTTATACCCTACAACTTTGGTAGGTTTCCAGTATGGCTGCCACACCTTTTTCCAATCTTTGATTTTTGTGTCTTCCCAAACGGATTTTTTCGTCGGGACCCAGATGGGTTTGTAAATCACTTTATAGTCGCTCTTCCAAGTTTGTTTTTTAGCTTTTTTCCAATACTTTTTCCATCCAGCTTTCCATATAACCTTTTTTTTCCAAAAGCCAGGATCGTGATGATCATGGTGGTCGTGATGGTCGTGATGGTCGTGATGCTCTACGTGGTGATCATGATGTTCTTCGTGGTGATCATGGAGAAGGTTGTCACCACCGGACGGACCACTGTAGTCGTAGCCAACTTTCTTCTCGGCGATCTGAGTTTGCGGCAGAACTTGTTGCTGATCGACAACTGCTTTAGATGAGATGAACGCGATGTGCAGAATTACCACGAAGGTAACCTAAAAAGAAATACTCAATATATAAATAGATATAATATTTACAAATTCAAAATGCACATCCCCGATTTGAAATTTAATTAATTGCCAAATATTTATTTGTAAATGACACGAATGAACCGTTCCATGCACCACGTTAATGAACCTCGGGAGAGTAATCGTCGTTACATAATCAGCAAAACTTTTTGCGGATGTTTAGTGGGCGCATCGCAGTCGACAAATTATTTGTCGAGTGTGAAAGTTAGAGGCGCCTGCGATTACGTAAGTGGACGTGATTATTCGTTTATCTTCCTTCGATTGCAAACTATTACTATTTAGAAAAGTTGGCGGATATTATTGTTTTCAACTTCACTCATCTACAACACGTTTACCGATACTTCTTCGTTACGACATCGATTCAGTATCAGTGCGTATACATTCATGCCCATTTTCGAATGTACGCACGTACTCTGCACCTTTCGACTTCAACTTGGAGAGTTATATTCCGAATAAATATTTAATAGTTGGTCGGATCGTAAAGTTTTTAACATCGTTAGTGATCAAATCAGCATTTTAGCAAGCACTAACATCGATTGATCCATATACTATAAGTGAAGCGGATGACATAAGACGCGAACGTCGAGTCCACACATTGTTGAGTTCGATCGCCTGCCCGCAATGTAGATTCCAGTGTTACCGAACAACTTTCCTCCGGCGCCCATGTATGGAGCCCCTTTGTAAACTTGGACTTACGACGAACTCTCCCGCGAATTGCGTTTCACGGTATACCGGAACGAATCCGTGTTTTGGCACGTTCACTTTTGTAGGTTATGAGAAGAAATCACAGAATGACTCCATGATTAATATTGCTCGCAAAATACGCGAATGAAATGCAAAAGCAAAAGTCAGTAACAAAAAAAGAAAATAGCAATAAAAACATTTATTACATAACTATTTTCGTTTACATAGGCGCACTAACGGGATGTGATAGCGGCGCATAGATAGCGGTCTTAATATTTAGAGTGTGCTCGGTGAGCGTAGAAAAGAGGTTATTAATTTCTTCTGAATATTTTTTCTGCAGCGACTTATTGTTAAATAAAAGCGAGTTAAAAAATGCCCGTGCTTAAAAACCCGTAATTAAAATATACTAAATTACTAATTAGCAATCCAACACACGTTATTGTTATAGGTATACAATTGACGATTTTAACTAAAATGTTGGTACCTTGGTTGAGAATTAAATTTATGGTTTTAATCCCAAAAGTAGTTTTATCTTTTTGGTACCTCCCTTTAATACGAGTATATCAATCTAAATGAAATGTTTATCTTATTTTTACGAATAAATTATCAAATAGCATCTATCTTTATTCAAATGATGCTAGAATATGAGCTAATGCCATTTATTATTTTAGAATACAATAGGAAAATAGGACAGACATACGACATGACAGAAAGTGTAGAGAAAGACAATGGATTACTGAATTATGTACACAGCATATATGCCTTCTTAAAAGCATACAAGATAGCTTCACTAAAATTATATTTTGCCATCTAAACAGAACGTGGGTATTCAGCACAAATAATTATTACCATAAATTGTTAATACATAAAAAATACAACTGAAAAATATTTCGTGAGAATAAAAATGATAAATCGATACGAAAATAATAATGAATTGTTTTCGTTTCGATTTGTCATACATATGTAATGCATATGGTACTTTCAGGTGACATAATATCATGTGCCCCCATAAATTTACAAACATTATGCAGACTCGAAACGCATCAGAGAGAGTTGCATATTAAAGTGCAGTAATCGGAAGGCATGTAAATGACGCAAATCTACGGCTTAATCTGCAAACAAGACAACTCCAGTGAACCAAACTCTATGGGAGCAAAATAAAACTTTACTTTAAATCTACGAACACACCTACGCGGTTTTTAATTGTTGTTTTATCATATTTTTATGTTCAAAATCATTATTGATACTAAGATTGTCGTTCTGTCGAATGATGTATTCGAAGTAATAAACTCTCTTAGCGCAATAAAGTCAATTTGACAAAAAAATTGAGGTACCTTGTTTGCGAATTAAGCCGTCGTAATACATTCCGATAAAATTGATTTTATAAATATATAGACATCGCATCAAAAAATCGCAAATTAAAATACATGGAAATAACAATAAAAGTCAAATATGAAATTATATATTGCAATATAATGGTAAGAATAATGCCCTGTTTGATTAAAAAACGCAATGAACAAATTAATTTACGTTAACGGAAAAAAGAAAGTTCCTAATGTTGATCTCAGTAATAAATACACTCGCCTATAGTTTTGGTACATACTTCAGAATGTTAATGAATAATGTATTCGGAGTACCGACCAAACTTCGGAGCCACATGCATAATAGATGCCTAAATAATTGCTCACGATTTAGAAGACGAATTACTTAACAAGCTATGCATGTTTTATTTAAGATTTCACATTGTATCGATGTTTGATTACGAAGTCCCATTTGCGAAAGCAGTTCCCCATTATTCCATCAAACAAATTATTTGTACGTGAACACTTATTTTGTGACAAAGAACAAAACGCGTGAAAATAATCTCAGAAAAAAACAGTTTTTTTAAAACTTAATTATTGGTGTTGGAGCGTGTAAAAAAATTTACGTATTTAATTATGATTATTATGTTATTTTTATGTGAAACATTTGGCAGTTTAATAAATCGGGGATCGATAATTCACACTGTATTTAAAACAACACTTCACTTATGTTTATTATACGTTACTATTTGAAAATTCTAATGTATTTATTTTTCAGGCGTGTGCTTGGATCAGAGTATTATTAAAGTATTTTACTTGAAAAATGGAAACGGTTTGCTTATTTTTAACGCGGCTAAATTTTTAAAAAAATATGTAGGTGTTCTGTCTCGTGTGAGAAAATTTCTTTTTTAGACCAGGAAGTAAGCATTTTGTTTTTTTTTTTAGTCTGATCCAAACAAACTACTCGATAAAATGTAAGTTGACTGACCAGTGCGTTCCGGCCCTCTCCCATGATGTGAAGCGCGTTGCTCAGCGGTAGCTTGTGCCGAGTTAAGCGCTGAAGGCTCTTCTTATATCAGTCGCCCGCTTCCCACCCCGAAATTGTCCCTCCCCCCAGGCGACGCGTCTTTCCCGATGCACATACGGCACTTATTCACATTACCGGAATTATTGATTGTAATATAAACAGCAGTTACAACAGAGATGGAAAACATTTATATTTTTCATTTTAAAAAAATATTTTTATTCAAGAAGGTAAACATGAACAGAAAAATATAAATGGAAAAATAATGGAAACCACTAAATCGTGAAACCGGCTTGTCAGCAGGTTCCTTATTCCGTTTTCCTTTACAAAGAAAAACGTTACAGAAATAATATAAATTCAAAAAGTAATATAAACATTATTAAGAACTAAAAGCATACGTATTTTTTACCCAAAACTTATTTACAAAATTTTAATTGATGATTGTTAACATAAAATAATAATCAATATACAGACTTGTTTCATATAAGCCATTTAATTATTTCTTTCTTAAAAGTTAGAGAAGGAATAGAGAAGTCCAGGCATCTACAGGGCATTGGCTGGTGTAAGTGGCCACTTTACACACTGCGTAACATTTACCATTCTGTCTTTATTTGAACACCTATTTTCTTTTATTTTTTCTATATGTTGATGTTTGTGTTTATGGGCAACGCCTGAAAATATTTTTTTTACTTCTTCTTGGACCAGGTGGATTGATTAAAAAAATATTTATTCATATAAAGATGCATTTTACAAAAAAAAGTATCACTAACTCTATAAGGCCAAGAGCCCTGTGTTGAGTTGGGATACAACAAAATAGAAAGTGGATGCATGCATATTTTTCAATAATACTACAAATAAAAATTATTACTTAAACATAAATTTCAATGAACATCTGGACAAGACACTTAATAGTACTGTTTTTTTATTTTATTATGGATAACTTATATAGCGCCATTTTCGTAATATAATACCGAAAGGGCACTTTACAAAGTGAAATACATTTAAATTATTTTTTTTAATTAAAAAAAACAATCTACTTTGTCACCACATGCTAAGGATTTATTCAAATGATTTAGAGAACAAGTGAGTTTTAAGTTTCTTCCAAAACATCACTTCATTCTTACAGTTTCGGACCTCTGCTGGGAGAGCATTCCATGCCGTAGGGCCTGCAACCGCAAATGCGCGTTCGCCGAATTTAGTGCGCTGTTTGCGTAGAGGTATAATAACATTTCTTTTATCTAAGCGTAAGAAGTCTGTCAGCTAGTTCATCTGGAATGCAGAGTTCCCTTAGATATTCTGGAGCAGAGTTGTTCAGTGACTTATGCATAAACCAACAGAGTTTGTATTCCACCCTCTGTGGAAAACGTAGCCAGTTTATACATTTATTCAATGCCTTGCAGCAGTCTCCTGCAAAAGCCTCTATCTGAATATTCACTTTTTCTATAGAAATAAAAATTAACTTAAAATCTACACTATTCTATGAAATGCGAAGGAAAGAAGGAGAAGAAATTCACATACTTAAATAATGACATGCAAAAAAATAAATATTAATAAAGAAGAAGCATCTTTGACATTAGTGGGTGGTGGTGGTTCCACAATTGAACAGCTACTTGTGTGAAAGTGGAGGCAAAAAAATTAGAGCAGTGAATGGGTATTAAAAGGGTTCTCTTGTTACTATAACAAAAAGACAGCCCATGGTGTGATAAAGGTTGGAAGAGCTCTCTCAGAAAAACATGCGATGTAGAATTTAAAAAATATTTTGAGTCGAAATCACTTGTCCACGATTTTGGTTCTATTCCACACATAGAACCGTATTCTGTCTAAAGTCTAAATAATCGATCACATAAAGTGTCATTTGCATTCAGTCACAGTATTCACAAAAATAAATAATATGTTACAACACGTCGCACAGTTGAATGAGAATAAACAAAAGGTAATTAAAACAAATAAAAAATAATAGGTACAATAAAAGTAAAAAAGAAGTCAACTTAGAGAATATAAGGAAGAATAAAAAGAAATTTCCATAATAGAATCGACAAGTTCCGATTTTTTTTTGGAATAAATTGTCGTTTGAAGATCATCGTAATTAATATATGTATATAAATTAATCTTTGTATGGGCAGAAGAATAATACAGATTCGTATCTTTGTATTTTCTATACATACTCGAAAACCGCTACAAAAATCGAGTGTCTTCCTATCGGTTTTGCTCATGAAAACCCTGTGAGCTTTTGTATATATTTTTTTAAATATCATAAACCCCGATTTTAATAGAATTTTAACCTACTGCCTTTATTGCCCCTTTTACTGTCAGTTTGGCAGATTATATGGAGGGTTTATAACGAATATTGTCATACATTGATTTACAATAAAATTTAATTTACATTTATCGGGACGCAAGTCCTAACTCCTCAAAATAAGGCTGAATAATATACATGTACAACATAGTAAAATAATAATATTATGCAACTCAAGAACGTCATTTTGTTAAAGCCTGCTGGCTCAATAAAATGCGCACGTGGCGGTGGTGGGTCAGATAAGACCCATAAATAAAATGGTTTTAAGGCATTTTTTATATGTTTTTCAATATTATTTAAGTATTAAAATATATTGTGAATCAATAAAGACATATGGTTATTTTTGTCTACAAATTTTCATTATTTTGTTGAGAAAAATGACGTTCAATTTTTTATTTTTACATGGGTAATCGATAATTTTCAATACTACTGGGTCTAATCAGGGTGTAAATAAATAACACATATAACATCAGTATAAAAATAATAAAGATAAATATTTGATTTACATAAAACAAACCAAGTCAAATATTTTAAAGTATCACAATATATTTTCTGGCGTTGCCAGGTATGCAAGTGAAATATTATAATTCTGGCATATGAATCTCGCAGGCATTAATAAAGGTTTTAGCTGTTTGAGGCTGTAGGCTTGTTAAAAGTAAGGAAATCATACGATTAAGCCATTTAAAAAAACAAAAACGCAGTTTTTTTTAAATCGTCCAATTAAAACAATTATATTAACATGCACTAGATATATTTTTTTTTAATTATTAAAAAAAGTATAAACTTACCTAAAAGTTTTATGTTATAAAAATATTATTATTTTTTGATTGGCAGATTACACCACTTTTTACGATTTTAAAACGATAATTGAATACATACTTTCGCGTAGAAAATAAGGAAAATGTCACAAAATTAATGTTATTTTAAATGCTTGTAGGTATTTCTTTTCAAAACTAAAATTCAAGATTTTGCCGAGACAGTTTTTTTTTTGCATTCACTATTTAAAAATCGTTTGAACAAAATTAACCGAATCAAGCATTTAAATGAAAATCAATGTAACCGAATTTGGTCTAATTTTTTTTAAGGCGTAATCTGCCGATCTGACATTACTTCTTCTTCTTCTAGTGCCTTGCCGAGTCCCCCCAACGTTGGCGATCACTACAGCGAAAACATATGTATCTGTCCTGCGCTACTTTTATATTTCGCAGTCAGGACGACTGGATTGATGTACTCGCCGTAGTGATTCCTGGGAAAAAATGACCAGAGTGGTTTCCCGTTGCCTTCTCTGGTGGATTTTTCTGTCGGGGTTACCTTTCCTTAGCTGGTTGGTTTTGGTTTTGAAGCGCCAAAAACTCGCCTTTCATCCTCTCGTTATCTGCTGTGATCACACCGCTATAAGTGTGATCCCATTGCCAGATCAGATTACTTAATCTTTTTAATTGAGCAATTTTGAAAAAAACGTGTAAGAAAATGGCTAAATTGTATGATGTCCTTACTTTTTTATGAAACTACTGCCTTAATTTTACAAAAATCAATATTTCAAATAAAGAATTATGTTCAACCAACGATGGCTTCAAAGGATTTTACTGGTTCTTGGAACTTGTAGTTACTTAAAAATCCATGTATCCAAGATATTATGTGTTTTTATAATTATATTTAGCAACTTTAATTACAAGGATTAAATTAACGAAAAATCGTAAATTTACATAAAATGAAGCAAGAATATGTTAGTTTTAAGATACTAAAGGAATAAGAAAAAATCAGACAATAGTACATTTTTTTTTTAAATTCAACACAGGACTTTGGGCCTATATAGTTTGGACTTATGTCAAAGTTTATAAATAAATAATTAATTTATAAGATAATAAATAAAAAAACTGGTTTGGTATATAAATCGAGAAAGAAATACAAAATAATATAAGGATTTTCTTGCTACTTGTAAAGTAAACACATTACAACAGACATGAAGAACATTTTACAGAAAGGAATATAGAAGTCTAGACATTTAAAAGGCTTGCTATGACCCGTCATAGGCTGGTTTCAGTGGCCACTTTACACACTTTTTTCCCCATTTTGCCTATGTTTAAACATCCACATTTCTCGCAAAGTAGTTACTCACATAGTGACCGCAGTATAAAAGATGTGTTATTGTGGGCATTTTTATCTAGTGACAGCTCTATCCAGATGGTAATTATAGAAGGCATGTCGATGGAAGTACATTTCTTTTAAACTTTTCAGATTACTTGCATATTTTTTACTATTTGTTATCTCATCGTGTGGTAATGAAGATGTAGAATTAGCGGCCTTCGTGGTGTAGTGGTTACGACGCTTAACTCACGTACGGAAGTTTCCGGGTTCGATTCCCTGCGAGAACACAAAAATCTTATGCGATTTTTCTCAAGGGTTTTCTGCAATGTAACCAAGGTAATTAGGCTTTCTAGCCTGTGCAAAAAAAAACTGAATTACGCCCTAGAAGTGGGGCTCTCAGTTTTTGACTGTTTAGTTGAAGATACTAATTTAGAATGAGCTTGTCAGGATATGTAGGTGTGCAAATGACTGCAAATATGGTGCTTTGTCTTGGTGAAAGGGCACTTTTTTCTTCATCACTTGGAGTCATTATTCCGCAATTTTTTCCATCAAACGCACCAATAATGGCATAAAATATGTTTTTTTTCCTCAAGTTAATCAATAAATAAAATACTGGTGTATAGTGGGTTTTGCATGTTGGTTTAATTTATGTCCTGGCGAAGAGACGGGTACGTCTCAAAATTGGTAGTCATAGATAGGTTTGAAAACATTTAGTAAAATCTTTGACCACAAAGTTAATGCAACAATATTTTGAGTATGTCTAAATGTTTGCAGATTGGCTGGATTTTCTCCCTAGAGAGTTATTCAGATCTAAATTAGTTGCAAAAGAGGGAAAATATTTTTTAAAAGGGAATATGGAAGTCTAGGCATTTACAGGGCTTATAACCTATGATCGTTGGCTGATTTGAGATCGTTGAGAAAATCCAGTTAGTCTGCAAACATTTGGAGATACTCAAAACATTGTTGAATAAACTAACTGGTAAAAGAATAAGTATTAAAATTGGAAAATTGTTTTCAGGCGTTGCCTAGTAGGTAAATTGGTTCAGCCGGATAAATCTCACCCACATGATAAAGGTTTCAGCTCTTTTACTTCACAAAACTCAACAAATGGAAGATTTGAGGAAATGCGGATGTTTGAAAATAGACAAAATGGTGAATGTTACACAGTTTGTAAAGTGGCCACTCAAACCAGCCAATGACAGGTCATAAGCCCTGTAAATTCCTAGACTTCCTTATTTTCTTCTCAAAAAGGTTTTTCCTCCCTTGCAAAAAATTTAGACCAAGTCAATGCTTAAATTATTAATATTGTGACATGACATATCGTTTTCAATCATTATCTACAGTCAACTTAAGACGAGACTTTTGACGTTTGCACGCTCATGAAGTTCTGTAAATATTGACAGTTTAGTGTAGGAAACAAATGCCGTACTTTATTGTTGAGTCGTACCACCAGAAAACTTCACTATCGATCAAAAAGATCGACTTTATATTGAATATTGTATTACGAATTGATCGACAAGAATTTCGACTTTGAACTATTACGTTTTAAGCTATTCAGTCATGAAAACCTGTTTCTATTTACCCCATCTGACAGAAAATTATTTAAAATCGAAAGAAAAAAGACTGCCACAGCACTATTGTAATCTGTCAAAAGTACCTTCTTATATTGTCTGAACTGTAGTAATTATCTATGATAATAAATAAAAAAGAGTTCAATTAAGGCAGACATTTTTATTCTAGAATCAATGATTTATATACCAGTGACTTATAAATAGTAAATAATTATAAATTTTCTTACTTATTAACATGAATCTTATCCATTAGAAGTATTTATTGATAGCTCATATTCTCATAGGTAGGATATACGACAACTCGTATGTTATATAATGCCATTTAATGTACTTCCTGCCTCGGGGATCACGAATGTTATTCTCCGGACAAGTTTGTTAAAAGCACAGTAAGATGTTAAACAGTTTCAATAAATATATTTAGCAAAATTCAAGGGTTTTATAAAAAAAGGTTTGAATTGAACTCTTAAAAATACGTATGCATTAAAGTAAATTATCAATTAACATATTACAACAGAGATGAAGAACATTTAAGAGAAGGTAATATAGAAGTCTAGGCATCTACAGGGCTTATGACCTGTCAATGGCTGGTTTAAGTGGCCACTTTACACACTGTGTAACATTCACCATTCAGCCTATATTTTAACATCTATATTCCTTCAATTCTTTCATCTGTTGATGTTTGTGAAGTTAAAGAGCTGAAACCTTTATTTATGCGGGTGAGATTCATCTAATTGAATTATTTCACCTACATACTAGGCAACGCCTGAAAATATTATTTTTCAATTTCTATACTTCTTCATAGACCAGGTAATTCATCAACAATATTTTGAGTTTGTCCAAATTTTTGAAATAATTCAATTAGATGAATCTCACCCGCATAAATAAAGGTTTCAGCTCTTTAACTTCACAAACATCAACAGATGAAAGAATTGAAGGAATATAGATGTTCAAATATAGGCGGAATGGTGAATGTTACACCGTGTGTAAATTATTAATTTTGAGAAATTTTCGTTCTTAAGTTAAAAAATTACATTCTCATAAAGTATGCATGCATATTAAAAAAGATTTTTAAAAAGTTTAATTTTTGTGAATTGCAGAAATAAAAAATTCTCATTTTTATAGGACAGTAACACATGCGCACAGTTACACACATTTATTATTAAAAACAAAAGCAAAACTAAAAGTTCACATTCTTGAGTCATCTATTTTTCAATGTTTAGAGAAATAACAATGGTATATTGATCATTAAGCCACTATTTTAACTTAAATTCAGTAAACAGTTTTAATGTATCATTAAAATGTTTACATTTTAAACAACATAAATATTTCAAATAATTATGTTAACAAATTATAAACATTTTAGAGAGGGGAGTATGGAAGTCTAGGCGTTTACAGGGCTAATGACCTGTCAATTGCTGGTTTAAGTGGCCACTTTATGCACTGTGCAACATTCAACATTTCGTCTATGTTTGAATATCCAAATTTTTTCAATTATTCTATTTGTTGATTTTACCGAAGTTAAAAAGCATGAAAAAATAAGGAAAGCTAATATGTGATTTTTCTTCAATTGACCACTGTAATTGAACCTCCTGGCCTGGCCTGTCGTGGTGTAAAAAATAATAATAAATATTCAAGAATATTTTTTTTTATAGTATTAAGTTTCTGGTTCCTCGTCTAGATATTCAGAAGATAATATTCCATTATTAAATAAAGGCCCAGATGAGTGAATCTTTGCCATAAACGTAATTTAAAAGTAACTATAAAGTTAATTATGTTACTATTCAGAGGCATCCATACGCATTTTACTGAAAAATATGACTTGTTAAATAATGTAAAGTGAGTTACTTTTATTGTTTTCATCATTTTATTTTTCTGTATAAATAGCGAATTATTTTTATCGTTATTAAAATAAACCCTTAAAGTTTTCGTTATATTTGTATTTTCTTACGTGTTTAATTAGAACAGAGTTTGAGGATTTTATACTGGTGCATATTATTTTATACCGTACAATGTAACGTGCGGTACCAAAGCGAAATAAATAATAAAAAATAAAATAAATATTTTAATTTTATTTATTTTTATATTTTAAAATTTATTGCAAAAAATAAGTATACATATTTAATGACAGGGAATCTATATAAAACTAGTAAATAGAAAATGAAAACGGAGTGTTCTCGGTATAGGATAGTCTCCATTAACATGGCTCAGCCAGTACTAAATTATTATTTTTTTATCTTTCAAAGTATAAGTAGTTCTATACTAATATAACAATAACAAAAGAACTAAAACTATTTAATTATAAATGCCTAACTAATCAAATGTAAGAAATTAATAATCATTATTATACAAATATAAAATATATATTTGTCAAGAATACATGTTACTTAAACATAAATAAAAAAATATGAAATATAATAAAAATAAAATATAAAGTAATGTGATACATAAAAATATAAAGTAGTGTGATTCATAAAAATATGAATATAATGTGAACCAACTTTATAAAGTACTACGTTTATTAATCGACATATATTTTTCAAAAACTCTTTTGCTGCACTATTTATAGGGTCAAAGCACCAGTAAATAACCACCCCCAGTAAACGACCATTGGTCAATAAAACACAATATAATAAGAATTGCTACATGTGTCCAGTCAAAAAACTTTTAACACTAGAAACTATGACAAAAGCAATAGGCAGACACATCTTCTGGTAAGAAACAAATCTATCAGTTTCGAACTGTGAGTTGTCAAAGTGTAATAGTGCGTCTTCCCGATATTGTTCTGATATTGATAGTGTTTTTATAAGGAAAAGTTTGGTAAGTGTTTTATTTTATGCTATTTCTTATGCAATTATTTGAAGATATCTATATTCTAATGTGTTAGATATAACACATTGAAAAAGACTTAATAATAAAGTAAAATGGAACGCGAGTTACCATGGAACTACCCTACTATATTTTATTTTCCAAAAAAAAAACGACTATATTTTGTCGTGAAAGGGACATAATATCGCCTCTGTCAAGGGATAAGTTGTTTTGAGTAGAGTACGACATTTAATGGAATTCGGATCGTAGTTCATTATAACTGCACACGGAGTGCATAATGGCACTCTAACACTATATTAATCTATAATCTTTTATAATTCAATACTGCCATAACATAAAATGTGAGTGTCATAGCAAATATGTTTAGCGCCAAAATTGACAATTAATGTTTTTTAATAAATAATTGTTGTTATTTAATGTATATTGCAGAATAATTATATTTATTTATTGATATGCAAAAATGAATAGTGTGAGGAAATAAACATTTCAAATAATACACAGTAGGTAAACGAAAAAAGGAAAAATTAAAACACAGCGGTTTCAAACAATAAAAGCACTAACATATTGTGCAAAAAATAAATCATTATGGGCATATAAAAAAAATGAACAAGTCGGTATATCTTTAATAAGGTACATTAAACAAAAAAAAATTATATGAGTGATGAAGTGATAAAAGAAATAAAAAAAACGAAAATTCAGCTTGGTCAAAAAATTCAATATTAAAATTTTGAATACACAAAAACATACAAAATCATCGTCATCATCATCATCCCCTTTCCGCACCTAATGATGCGTATTCATTGCATTGTTACCAATCGCAGCCTATCTTGATCATTTTAGTTACATGAAGGTAAAATGATCAGTCTTACGCTTCTAGTAAGGAAATATGAAAAATGAAATATTCTAGTGAGAAAACATTATTTTAGAATAAATATTTCGTATCAACCGTATCGGGAATCGAACCCGAGACCTCTTGCATGGTAGGCAAACGCGCTGACCATTACACCACGAGAGTTGTTAATTTATATAAACCATACATTATTTTATAAGTATCAAAAAAGTCAGAATATATATTGCCGAATACATGGAGTCCATTTAGAATAGCATTATAAAATTATATTGTTCTCGAATTGTTCCAACAAACAGAGGCACTTGACAAGTCATTCATATCGAGTTATTGTTTTATATTGATCATTGGTCAAAAAATGCGAATGTCAAAACCTTTAAGTCGTTTTACTCAGTTTGATATATTTAGATATGTGACACTCTTGACGGATGAGCAGGGGGGTCAGATATAAAAATGTGTGATATTTTTTTCATCTCCATTTTACTTTTATTATATAAATAAAACACGAGTGATACTTTAGAACAAATTTGGAATATCCAGTCACCGGTTTCATCGCTTTCGCGACATCTTCGAGAGTCTCGAGAGTGTTTTATTTATATAATAAATTACAATGAACTTCCATCAAGAATTTTCACTTACAAACTTAAATGTTTCCATTTTACTTGTTACAATATTTTCTTAACCCAATACAAAATCGTAAAAGATGTTAATATACGTAGTTTAAGTGGCCAAATGTGCGTGAGTGTCATAATCCATGCAATTATGTGACTCTTTTACTTACATATGAGTGTTCGTCCTTGTTCCGGTATGTGACAGAATAATAAATCGGATTCGTTTAAACTAATGATTGTAAAACCGAAACAAAGCCGGTATTGTGTTAAGTTAATTTATTAGATTTTTTTTTCTTAACACTTTAACTTTAACGTCTTTTAAATTATAGTTTGTGGCGATTAATATTCGTATTACTCTGTGTCCAGGCGGATAAAAAATACAGTTCAGTGTGTGAAATAGAACCAGAACCCCGGATGACTGTTTTTAACTCGATGGCTGCTCTCAAGTAAAAACCCTGAATAAGGAAATCTAGTGAAGGTAAGTTCGCTTCGTTGCAAAGCGGTTTGTATTGATTGTTGTAGAGGTCCAGGGTTAGATTCCTAGAAGGGTGTACATGGAAATATTTATTTTAAGGGTTGTTTAAACTAAATGTTTTAATTTTTCCTGGACTGGCACTTGAAGCGTAATACTTATCACCTGACCTTCACGTCTGTTACGCTGTATTTAGTTTACTATTACAGTGTTCTAAGCACCACTGGGTGCGGAAAGATTAATAGTAGTGAGATAAAGATGCCCGAGATTCGAATCTCGCTGTGCCAAAATTTTTGACTAAATGACTTAAAAAATTTTTTTGGGAAGATCATGATATTTGATATATTTTTTTTTTATTTCTACGATAAACATAGTCTTCTTTATATTTACGACATAATATTTATATCAATACTTATTCTCACATTGTTTATTACTGTTCTACAATTACTATCCTAATTTATAATATTCAAACTGTTCAATATGTACACTTATACGTAATGTAACATTCACTATTATTTTTTACTTTTATATTTTCTCTATTTTTAAAAACATGTTAAAACTTTTTTATGCTTTCTGGCATTTCCTCAAATAACTGTCATCCCTGTCATCCCTTGTACATTAGGCAGTTCTGGGACATTGATTTTGATTTCTTTTCCAGTGTTATATTTTTAGATCCTCGTGTTGCATAGTCTTGAAAGAACTTATTATTTTTTAGTTGGTTTTGAAAGTATTTTGGAACTATTTCTTAAATTATTTTGCTAATTTCATTGGCAACATTGAGTTTGATTATTTGATCAATTGTCATAATATCAAGAAGTTGGAATATTTTTTTAACTTTCGTGCATCTCCCACATCTTAATATGACCCTCATCGCTTTGTTTTGTTTGTTTTTTAAATATCAGCAGAGAGGTTTTAAGGTCTAGTTTATTCCTTATCCTTCTTAATAGGGACACCTTCTTTGCAATTTTTTGACTCTTATAGGCTGCATTTTTCGTAATATTTTTTACAGACAGTGTGATCCTTCTTATGTAGTAAAAAATATACGTATCCTTATATAGAGAATGAAATTCCCTGGAATACATAAATAGTTTTTTCACTTCATTAAAAAAAAGTAATTAAGATAAGTTATTTTACATTCCGTTCGAACACGGTGATTCGATTATAAAAAATCTTTCATATTAACACTTCCTACGTATAATATCGGAACCCACAAAGAGCGATTCTAAAGAAGAAGGATTTAAATATATTGAAGTCTAGTATAAATGCAAATACTTATATTTATATCTAGTTGTATAAAAGCTAACAAAAGCCTTTAAATGTTTTGCAGTTGTTGTGAAAATGCAATTACAATATTGTGCAAAAGTCCCTATGTAAAATATCGTATTAATGACCTACAACATTTTACATCGGGGTTTATTGGAAAAAAGATTTGAATTTATTAGATGAAAGATGTAATTGACGTAAATAATCGTAAGTAGCACTAACGTAAGTAAACGTTGTTATTTTGCATATTAAAAATATATACGATATTAATGTTAAAATCAAACAAATATAATTTAACAATGTTTGATTATGTCCAAATGCTTGCAGACTGGCTGGATTTCCTCCCTAGGGAGTTGTTCATATTTAAATTTAGGGAGGAAATCCAGCCAGTCTGCAAGCATTTGGACATAGTCAAACATTGTTGAATTACTACCTGGTAAAAGAAGAAGTATAAAAATTGGAAAATTGTTTTCAGGCGTTGCCTAGTACGTGATTTAGTTCAGCGGGATGAATCTCACCCACGTGATAAAGGTTTCAGCTCTTTTGCTTCACAAAAGTCAACAGATGGAAGAGTTGAGGAAATGTGGATGTTCAAACATGGGTAGAATGGTGAATGTTACACGGTGTGTAAAGTGGCCACTTAAACCAGCCAATGACAGGTCATAAGCCCTGTAAATGCCTAGACTACCATATTCCCCGGTCAAAAATGTTTTCCCTCTCTGTTAAAATAAATAAAAATATAATTTAAATTACGTGGCATATTATATCAAGAATTTTTTTGTTTATCGTGCAAACATAGGTTTTGGTTATTATTCGGAGAATCTGTTGTTGGGGAGAATCTGTTTTACATATGAAGTGTAGATTTTGTTTTTAAGGTCAAATCATATTTTTTTAAATTAAGTAAGCTTATTTTTTTACTACGCAAAATACATTTTGGAAAATAAGAATAATAAACAATAAAAATAGAAAGCACGCGGTGAACGTCGGACCAGCGCGGAGAACATAATTGTTACTGATACTTGCGCCGCTTTCAGTCATCTCTTTCATCCCATTAATATTATCGCAGGGATTGACACAATTGTATATCTACTTTGTAATAAATATGAGATACAACAATATGTGTCCAAAAAATATTTATTGGGTTTTTTTTCTTCGTTGGATATCTAAAGATAGAATGAGTTACATACCAAATACAATAAAATTTAAAAATCGAAGACTTGTGGGTTACGATATTATACGTAGGATGGGTCGATATATGGAATGGAATGTAGAAAATTATCTTAATCACTTTGCTTAGTAAAATGCCTGTTGTCCGTTATAAGAAAATGAAAATTACCTTTGTGAACTCTGAACTTTTCAACTGATTAATTGGCATAGGGAAATACGAACATCCTTATTTAATATTTCAATAAATCATTTACGATTGAATATGCGACATGGATATGTTTGAAATGCAAAACGTGTTTACAACCTTAGCAACAAAATGAAATGAGCTTTTTATTCTGCAATATTTAATTTATTTATTAGGACCTTCTGGCTATACAAATATTGGCCGAAACACAAAATAACAGGTTACATATTTGCAATTTATTATCAAAATAATTTCCCTATCGGTAAAATGCAATGCATATGGCTCTGCATCGATAATCGCAGATCACAACGTATAAACTTATAAACGATCATTTGGTATATGGAAACTGGAAAAAACATAACAATACAAAGACTACAAAGGCAACAAAACAAAATACTTTTTTATTTTTTATTTATTTTTATTTATTTAATCCAATATAAAATACAAATACATAGTTAACAAAAATGTTTATACAATAGATACGGTACATTCAATGTATTTTTATTTTTATTTATGGATGTAGCCACTCCACTGACTGGAGTGTCAGTGTATTATTTATTTTATATATAATTGTACATAATTTCACACTAATTTTGTAAAAATTCAAAAGAAACAAGAAAACAAAAAAAAAACATATCTACATAAAAAAAAATTCAAAAAGAATTTCATTTATGGGAAGATTACGAAATGTAATAGATTTAAAAAGTAGTATTCTTATATATAAAACAATAATATGTCCACACATAAATTACTGTTCTTCTATTCTTTTTTATGTAATGAAGGACAAATTCAAAATTTACTAATTCTTCAAAATAAGGCAATGAGGATTATACTAAAAAAAATATATATTCTAATGCAGAAAGAATGCTCAAAGAAATTGGCTTGCTCACAGTAAAGCAACAAATTAAATATAATGTGGCAATTTTATACATAAAATAATTAAGGGGATGAATAAAATAAAAACAATAATAAAATTTAACCAACAATGTCATACATATGAAACAAAGGGTAAAAAAAGATAAGATTACCAATGAGGAAAAAAATAGAATCTCAAAACTCATTGTACAAGGGATTGAAGCTGTACAATGAGTTACCTAAAGAAATAAAAGAAATAAATAAAATTGAAATATTTAAAATTAATTTGAAAAAATATGTAATTGAGAAATTTTGATAAAAAAATTGTAATATTATGAAAAGTTTGTGTTAGTTCTTAAAATTTTATGAACTAACTTAATAAAGCATAAATAAATAAATAAAACGAAAAAGGATTTTCAAGAAACTAAAATTATATTCTTATTAACACATATTATCTAGATTCTAAGCAACCTTATGTCAACCACATAACTCTACAAAAAGATAAAACACCTAGGTATAGACGGCCTGAGAAAACTAGAAAGACCCACAAAATTACTTTGAAATTCTGTTTTGGCCTACGGATGTGTCGGTTGGGGAGGAGCTGTTAGGACTATATTAGACCCACTAATAAAAGCTCAAACATCTGTTTTGAGAGTAATTCTAAAAAGGCCATATAGGTCCCCGAGTGAAGAGTTGTTTAAAACTCTACGAGTTCTTGATGTAAGGCAATCTTATGTAAGATTTTTTTTATTAAAACCCATAAACACTGCGATACCCTAGACAGGGTACCCATGCACACGAAAAACGAAGTTCTTGGAGGAATTACTTAATGATGCCTAGAGCGCGTGTAGACATCTCGATGACAATAGTAACTGACGTACACAGTCACAACACAAGAAGATCACAGCAATACCAACTACGAAGAGCTAAAATAAGAACAGGCCAATTGCGACTTAACAATCGACTAAAAGCGTTCAATATTTTACCTCACAATATCTGAACATTGACTGCATAGAAATTCTAACAGAGCTAAACAATTTTAAACCGTAAGGTATCTCATGAAGTAATAAATATGAAATATGTATACATGTAAGTCAAAAATGATCATTCTCACTATATAGGCACCAGTTCTGGGACTATAAAATATTGTAGTCAAAAGCGACTAATCCCCACCCGATTTAATTTTTCAGGAGATTTCTTATTTATCTGAGAATAGCATTGAGCCAAAACCACTAGCAGACAGTGGGTCAAAACACCAATGGGTGACCCGTTTAAGGTTCAGCTTGTAGGGAAATCCACATAAAGGTATAAATTTAATTATTTAAGCGTACAAAATAAAAGAAAACAATAAAAAACACATTAATTTTTCTAAGTACTCTTACTTTGTTATTGAAATACGAGTATTTCAATTATAATTAATATAACTTTAAAAAATAGCAGAATCACCAGTGAATGACCTCTACTACCCCAGTAAAAATAATACTCAGATTTAGTAACATCATAACATTATAAAGCACCCTAACACATTAGAATATGGATATTTTCAAAGAATTGCATAAGAAATAGCATCAAATAAAACACTTACCACACCTTTCCTTATAAAAACACTATCAATCTCAGAACAATAACCCGAAGACGCACTATTACGTTTTGACAACTCACATTTCAAAACTGATAGATTTGTTTCTCACCAAAAGATGTGTCCGCCTACTGCTTTTGTCATAGTATCTAGTGTTAAAAGTTTTTTGACTGGACACATGCAGCAATTCTTATTATATTTTTATTTATTTAACTTTTTGTACATAATGTTATTTGAACATTGGCGGGCTTATTGCCAAATGGCAATTTCTTCCAACCAACCAATAAAATAAAAGTTTTATTTATATAATTCAAGTTACAGAATATATTCAATAGAAAAAAAAAAGATTAAAAAGTTAAAAATATAAAAAAATAGAAATAAACTTTTTTGTTTATAAATTACCTTAAATCAAAACTATTACTCAATGGGAAAAGGGAAAAAAGAGGAAAGAGGAAAAAGGAAAGGAGGAGAGATTAAGGAAGAGAAAGGAGATGTTTCTTCAGACGTGATTTAAACAGAGATAATGTAGTAACATCTTTGATGGTGGATGGGAGATGATTCCACAGTCGAGCCGCATGGACACTATATGTGTTTTATTAACCAATGTTCATTAACTGGGGGGTGGTCATTTACTGGTGCTTTGACCCTATTCTATTTTTCGTCCGCCTCGACACAAATCTGAACTATAAAAAGAAATATTTTTTATTTAAATTTAATCGTTCGTAAATGAGTAAAAGAGTATTAATCATATTGTATTAAGCATATTATGGTTAATATTTTTTAAATTATTATTTAAGTTTTCCTCACTTGGGAAACCTGTTCTAAAGAGGACTGAAAACATTGTAAAATAAATAAATATTTGTGAAGATCAATATTATGTATCTTTTTTGGGTGATACCGTGTATGTTGGATTTGATCCGACGTTTCGGCTACCATTGCAGGAGCCATCTTCTGGAAAAACTGTCGGAACGTCGGATCAAATCCAACATACACGGTATCACCCAAAAAAGATACATAATATTGATAACAGTGATCGTGAAAACCTTCGCACCCATTTGTGAAGATGTTGGGATTTTAGAAGTTTGCCGGCGTAGAAGTGCTTAATTGCCCGCGATGGTGGCTTGTTTCTCGGCTCAATATCTTCACAGTATTTTGTATTTTTGCTTAGTTATATGATTTGAATCGGTTTGTGGTAAGGTTCACGGAATCACGGATCAATGGTCCGAGATTCAAACCCCGCTGTACTACTTGATTCTTATTTTCAGTGAATTATTTACAAATTGTTGAAAATGGCCTCGAAAATTAAAATGTTTGGGTAAATTTCCGGGTCGGAGTGTGTTATCAGATAAGTCACAAAATAGTAAAAATGAGATTTAAACGCCGCCGGAGTAGATTTTTTTTATCTTTCGATGTGAGTAGTCGGTTGAATCCTGGGGTTAATCATTGAGAGATTCATCTTCACATTAAAATAACAATGTATTAAATGTTGTGTTTACCCCGCAACACTCTGTGAAACCGTTCTTCTAACGAAAATAATTCATTTCAATTATGAGTATATAACTTTGAATTCTCTATCCTTACTGTTATTGTAAAAATAAATTGAATTTTATATTAAGCATACCAGTCTCAAAGGTGTCGCGAAAGCGACGAAACTGCTCACTGATTATTGCAAATTTATGGATTTAAGTATAACGCGTCTCATTTCTATAATACAAATAAGTAGATGCTTCGGGAGACCTTTTTGGGAGAATATTAATTTTGTAAAGAACGTAGAAATAAGAAATACAATGCCACCTGTCATCAAGTAGAGGGGATGTCGCTGACAGGATCATGTACTGCGGATGCCCTCGGAAGCCTTAAGCGCGCTTGCCTCTTTTATCAGGTTCTCGCAATCCTGGACGTCTACAGCTGATAGTTTGTCGGCGGTTAACCTCTATCACAGCATGGACTATCTCTTCGTTCAAGTAACACGAGAACCCTTTTAATACCCATTCACTGCTCAAATTTTCGTGCTTCCCTTTTCACAGTAGTAGCTGCTCGATAGTGAAATAATCTACCCACCAATGTTAGAAACGTCCCTCCTTTATTTACATTTAAACCAAGATTGAAATGACAATATCTAAATGTTTGAGTTGTTCCATTCTCCTTCTTAGTGTAGATTTTTAGTTCATTTTTGTTTTAAATTCAGTAAAAAAATAGAGGATTCTGTAAAACTACCCAGAATATGTTCATGAACTTGTAATTTTCTCAAACTGAACGGTTTGGGTAGGTAGGAAGATACTGTTTTAAGGCAATATGCCTAAAGTGATATTTACGACCAGAGTCTGCTTTATACAATTGTAAACAATAGTTTGATTCCTCAGAGTTAATTAATCCACTTACTTACCGTATATCCTCCTGACCAGCTAGACTCTCTGATGTTTCCTTTATTTCTAACATTAAAAATAATCATCAGAAACAATCTACCGTCCCTCGTATTTGTGAAATATTTTACACGAATTTCAATAGTCTAGATATGTTTAACATCTCATATAATAGGTACATACTATAACTAATAAGCTTTATTTAGAATAACGGAGAATCGACGTTATGTTTTATTTTTTTGCTCTTTACATCTCGTCACGAAATTAAATACAATTTTACACTTCAATTTTCCTCCATTTTTCCACCACACCTCGCCAATTATCTTATTTCCCCTTCTCATCATCGCCTTGTTTTGCAGCTATTTCTTTTATTTTAAATATTAAAACCATTTTTTTACTTACTCATAATACTTAAAATATCATTTCTTAAAATTAAGTGAATACTATTAATTGATTTATTCATCATCTTCTTCTTCAGCCTTCTGTTCTCCACTGCTGGATATACGCCTTTTCCATATTTTAAAATTCTTTTCGGTCGATTGCTAATTGCAGCCAATTTATTTTTATATATAAAAGATTTATTCATAAAAGATTTATATTACAAAAAAAAACGTTTCGCTAACTCTGTGAGGCCAAGGAGCCCCGAGTTGGGATCCAACATAATGGAAAGTGGAAGCATGCATATTATTAAAGAATACTAAAAATAAAAATTATTACATGTACATAAATTTTAATTAACATCTGGACAACACGCTTAATAGTGTATAAATCTATGCAATTCCTCGCATCGTGTATTATATTATATTATTATTATATTATGTATTTTTTTTATTAGTCTCTTGGCATAAGCATTACAACTTGCACATCTGTTTATATTCGAAATAAATAAAAGTAATCATACTAAAATATAAAAAAAAAAAATGTATATTGTTAAGAGTTCTTTTTTTAATTTTTTTATTTATTTACAATTTTAAAAAACCCGTTAGGGTTACATTAGAAATTTAATATTGTCTAGTCATTTTATGTCTCGTCTAGTCTAGTTAGTTCAGTCATCATGTGCTTTTTCAGATTGGTTTTAAATTTGTCCCCATTAAAAGTTTTCAATTAGTAAGGTAGGTCGTTGTAGTGTTTTAGTCCATTATGTAGTATTTTTGACTGTCCTGTGTTTGTCTTTGCTTTTTCAATATGATAGTGTTTTTGTTGTCTGGTGTTATATTTATGTATGTCAGCATTTTTGACTAATATTATGTCGTCGTCTTGTATGTTTCCCAGTGTTATTTTGTGCACAATTTTTAAGGTCTCAATTTTAGTCAAGGAGTTTATGTCAAACTGGTGTGTTTTTTTGTACAGTTCAGTCGTAGAGGTCAGGTAGGGTAGGTTGTATGTTAGTTTAAGAATTTTATTTTGTTGTCTTTGTATTCTTGTTATGTCTGTCTTGTTACCAGTTCCCCAGAAGGCGATCATGTAACTCAATTTACTTTTGACATAGGTTTCGTACATCATAATTTTTTCCTTTCTTGATATAAAATCTTTAATTTTGTAGAAGAGGCTTTGTAGTGATGCCATTACTTTAGTGAATGATACCAGTTACCTCAGTACTTACTTATTTAATGAATCCGACTGGATCAAACCTTTCCACTTCAATATGCAGCTACTGATATCGCCTTGTCATTTGCATTTACAATGAGGTCCCCAGGGATGCAGCCTTCCCCCATCAGCGGGCATGCCAGTAGATGGCTGTCGTCCTGGGTTATATGTCTTTATCTGTGCCTCTAATATATCATCAGAGAAGTACCTCTACCTTTGGAATACCTTTTTGCATCGTGTAAAGGTGGTCTTCAGTCTATTTAAAGTGATCCATAAAGAAAAGGGTAAATGTTCACCTACTTGGATACCATCGTAAGGATCCTTCCACGGTCTCGCTCCAAGATGCTGTTGCCACAGTTTGTTTCTCCATTGTTGTGAGGTTTCAGTAGGAGTGGTGTATTTGATAAAGCTGTTTCAGACTTTTAGATGCAAAACCGTTAATTAGTGGGGTAGTATGGGGATAGATCAAGGGTTTGTTTGTACTTCTCTGCTACTGCGGCTACGTGTTCCAGTTAAATGCAGTCACTAATTGTCTTTGAAGTTGTTTAGACTTTATCTTCAGCCGTAGACTCAATACATTTAGTAAAACTTCGTAAATCAGGCCAATTTCTTAATCAAGTGATAAGTCAAATGGCGAAAACTATGTTACCTATCGTTTCAAAAATATTGAAATCTTCTATAACACAAAATAACACCTGTTTTTAAAATGTATTGATTGATCAACAACATGGTTTTCAAGTTGCCGAATCCACTGCAACCAATCTGCTTTCCTATACTATTGCTTGTGCTCTTGAAGACAATCTTCAGGCTGATGTTTTTTTATGTAGACTTTTCTAAAGCTTTCGATAAAGTCAATCACACCATTCTTCTAGCTAAATTACAAGCTATTGATAAAAGAGATACTTTACTATAATTTTTCAGATCTTAATTAAGAGAAAGAAATTAGTTGATTCAAAGATAGTAAACTCTCTTATCGTAAACACATTGATAATATTGTAAACAAATCTGTCTTGGTTTTATCAATAGAATGACGACAAAATTCCATCAAAACTCTTTACTGCTCACTAGTTCGACCCCATCTAGAATATGCATCTGCAATTTGGCTTCTATTCTATATGACCATAAATTGATCATATCGAGTCTGTTTAACACTGTTTTTTAAGAAAAGTGGCATGGTTGCTCAGATTGCAAAAGGGTAATTATTCTTATTTTGAAATAGAGCAATATTTATTAAAGAAACGTAGAACTGAGATGGAGCTTATATGCATTTTCAAAATCCTTATTGCTTAAGTGATGTTTCATCTCTGTTACAATCAATTTCTTTTCACTTTCCCAACCATATCACCACAAGTCCACATCTACTATTTATTTAATCTTCTAAGAGCAACTATTGTTTGTATGCCCTAATTTACAGAACGTGTAGATTAGTCAATTTGTCACACAACTTGAAATTCTTTGGGATAGATCTTTTGTCTTTTCGAAGATCTCTTCGCCCCTAAAATAGTGTGGGATGATGATGGACTGGCATGGTTTAGCTCTATGTTTATCCTGTTTATGAACGTGTTGTTTATCAATATTTTATTGTCATTGGTTGTCTTTCTTACGTAGTTTTACGTTATTTTTGTTCAGTTTCTTGTACATATGTTTGGTTTAGAGTGTATATATAAAAAATGAACGTTATCACGTCTGTCACCTCAGTGAGAACATATTTTTTTCATTGTTCGAAATTGTATATTTTGCAAAAAAATTCACGAATAAATATTATCTAAAACACACTTGCTTATATGCTCTACTCGATTTCCTTTTTCAGGATTTTTACTAGAAAGTAGCCATCGAGTCAAATACGCACGTCATGACAACTATATTATGTATTTATATTCCCGGACATAAAATCGATAAATAAATTTGGAGAATCGAAAAATGGCATACGTGAATATGGAAATCGAGACATAGACAGAATAGTAAATATAACACAGTGGGTAAAGTTACACATTTAATGCAATGATCGAGATACGCTGCGGTTGGTGTATCAATGTAGTGCCTTACGCACCATTAAGTGCGGATGAGGAAATGATAAAAGTGTATGAATCACCATATGTATATGTGCAAACAGAGATAGATACGTACCTATGTTTACCATAATATACCGGTGCATGTATTTGTAAAATGTCTAACCGGTCGTAAGAGAAAAGATCTAGTTAATCCGCTCAAGTACAATGTTATTATTCAACAAACTATTTCAATATTAAGTAGCTTTCTCAATAACGTAACTCTTTTATTGCTACCAATCCCTTTCCCTAACATTTCATGTTCAAAATTGTGCTATTATTTGTACATTTATTGATTTATGAACTCATTCGGTCCATTCAATGTCGTGGATAAACATACAAAGTTTTTCTAAGAACATGTCATGTTTGAGATGAACATCCATGACTGGGTTTTAACAAAGGAAAGAGACGTCTGTATAAGATCGCTGCGGGTATAAATTTGCTGTAGTGTAGGATTTTGCTTGGTTGTTGGGGGTGGTAGCGGAGGAACAAAAGTAATCTATCCTCGCCTCTATTGTATACACCATGATCGGTCTGACACACGTTTTGTACATCCGAATTATGTTTCCAATAATCATGTGTTCATTGTACTTCACGACATTTCTTAGGCATCCAGATGTTTACTAACTGAGATGGATATGTTCTCATCATCACTATGGCTGCATCATCTGTATGGCATGTGATGTTAATGACCTTATCTCCCTTAATAGATTCACTCCTTTTTTTTATTTTAAAAAACTTTTTTTTAAATATTTTTTTCTGCTTGTGTGAGAAAACGTTTTCGGCGTACATATTGTTGTGCTATATTTAGTTATAAAGGTGCTAAACTTGCTTTGTTTCTTCGTTGTTCTCCATATGTGTTATTTTTTTAATGTTAATATTATTTATGTCCCGAATTAAGTTGTTATAACTCCTGGGAATGTAATTCAACGTATTACTTGTAAAATACTTTGTGTTATATGATTTATAAATAAAAAATATATAAAAAAACGGTGGCATCCTTAGTCCCAGTAAGCAAAAGGGCAGGGGCGAATGCTCCTTATAATCGATTACATGCAGCTTACCATATTTTTTTGACATCGTAAGTAATGTTTTATAATACTGTAGTATTATTAGGAAAAAACACATCACCAAAAAAATTTATTACTTTTCTTTGGTTATTAAATTTATATTCCTTTATTCCATACAGCGACCAGTTGCGCCTCTATTAGCCAAAATTATTACTACTGGATTACACGAGATTACTCTGCTCCCTTTAAAATCACTAATTCAAATACGTCTTTAACCTAAAACTTTAGAATCTCGTTCGAAAAATTACACTTGCGATTACAGTAAAATCTTGCAGCTTTCATTAATGCAATTTTGTCTTTCAATACTTTTTCATAAGGGCTAATATTCTTTAAAATACAGTCATTTGACTTACGACAATCTAAGGGAGGTGACAATATACGCACTCGTTATGTGTAAGAAAGAGATAACGAATATATTTTGTATGTAGTTACAATAATAAGTAAGTAATTGATCATACTTATGTTTCGGTGGTTTGAAAGTAAATTTGCTTTAAAATAAATAAATATTTTGATATTTTAATCGAAACGGATTGATATTTTAATCCATAATATAGTATAAATCCTTTAGTGGGTTTTAAAAAACAAAGATTTGCTAATTATTTTTGAATTGTAATTCGTTTTTGTGCATACGATGCCAGTTGAATATTGTAGGTTATTCTTCAGTATCCATTTAAACTTTTGAAATTTAGTTAGAGTTATGATAAAAACGTTACTAGTGTATAGTGTTAAGAATAAATATATATGAAAAATTATAATATGTATAACTTATGTCGTTTTGTGAATAATAATGTGATATAAAAGTCGATGAAACAATGATTCTTAAAACGTAATTTATGTTTTGTTTGGTGAACTATCGTACTCGGTTAGGAATACTTTTAAATTATTTAATTATTATAATTTATTAAAAAATAGTGTTTTATTTCAAGACAAGTTATAATAGTCTGACTTAATCAAAGATGCACCGGTACGCTAATGAATTATTTAGTTTATTAATGACTTTTTCCACGCGTTGCCCAAAACGCGAAATAGCTGCGCGGATGGGTCGTTGCTTTCTAATGACATGTATTGTATTTTTTAAATCAAATGTTTGTGCTACACTAGAAAATATTTTTACTGAAGCTATTAGCCGCTGGAGCCATTTGTTAGGAATTATTTATTAAATATAAAATGGACTTGTTTTTTATATGCCATACTACCGCTATGGACACTTTATCAGAATTTTCATAGCTTACCAGATACCTGGACTTCTATATTACCTTCTCTTAAATGTTCTTCATCTCTGTTGTAATATGTTAATATAAACAGCTTCCCAGGAAGTTGAATCCAGTCCCTGTCTACAAAAATTTGGACAAACTCAAAACATTGCTTATAGTACTTATTATTAATACTAATTATTATTTATACCCGCATTCACCGACTTGCAAATCAATACAGTGATTATGTGTACATTTTATACCTCGCCGTTGATGATCAAGTCTGTGTTCAAGAAAAAATCTTTAATTGTGATTTTTGCGACTTACTGTATTTTTGTATGATGCTTTATATGTATAAATACATAATTTGTTTAAATAACCATACATACTGTGTAAATTTCACCTTTTCTCAACTCTTCCATCAGCTCTTTTAAAAAAGAAAATTATTCATATTTTTTGCTTACAAACTATAGTTAATAATAAAAATAATGTGACACTGGGGTTTCCCGTGCCGAGGACACTTAACAATATACTTTTTTTAAATTACATTTGAAAATAAACAAAGAAGACTAAATTTAAAAAATAACATAATTAACAAATATTCAGACAGTTTTAAAAACAAGGTATTTATGTACATCTATATTATTTATATTACAAAACACACAAAGAAAATAACAAAAACCTAACATAAGCTATACATTTGTAAAGTAGTTGATTAATTTTATTATAAAAGTTGAGCATTTTATTAGTAAAAGAGCTTAAACTTTTATTTACGTGAATAAGATTCATCTTTAATTATTTAACTTACTCGTAGGTACCTCCTAAGCAACGCCTGAATATACAGCAGCGGTTATAGAAATTGCACCAAACATAAATTTGACTCAAATGTTATTAATATTTAAAGCATTAACTGTGTGATCAAATATTTTACCAAATATTATTAAATATTTGTATATTCACTTACCGACTTTTCTATGTCTACCGGTTTCGAGACGTACCCGTCTCTTCGTCAGGACACCAATTAAACCAACATGCAAAACCCACTAAGAAAACTGAGAACACTAAGAAGACTAAGTAAGACTGATCATCTTACCTTCATGTAACAAAAACATGATCAAGATACGCTTCGGTAGGTGTAACCTATGCACCATTAAGTGCGGAAAGGGAATGACGATGATGATCTCTGAAATATGTTGTGTTATGAATGGCGGCAAATAATTATTCAAATGGGTCCTCGGCTTCCACTGTTCCTTCTCTTTCAATCTTTAGTCAAAAAACACCCACAGACTATTTGGCCTCCTGGTCTCTTCACAATTCTCAGAACTAATCACTGTATCGCTTCCCAATCCTTTGCCTCACATAGGGGATGCCATCAGATCCCATATTGAATACTCTCTAATCTAAAATGTTTTTGTGTTCCACTCATTTTTAGTCAAATTAATTGTGTGCTTTCGCCCATTCCAGTGGGGTTTTACGAACTTTTTGCGTAGGATGTGGCTTTTTTGACATTGCCATAATAGCTCTGATTTAAACCCAATTGAAAATTTGGGAGCAATGCTTGGTACCACAATACAAAGATGAAACCCCAAATAGCAAAAGAGCTGAAGAAATCACTAAAAAATATGTGGGATGACGAGATTTTGAAATTTATTTTTTCAATGCTGTCTCGAATTGCTGTCGTTATTAAGGCAATATGAGAGATCACAGCATAACGATAATGATAATATTTTATATAATATTGCGGTAGTGTTAGCTGTATTATATATATTTTTTTATTTAAGAAGGTAAACATGAACAGAAAATATTAAAGGAAAAATAATGAAATCCACTAAACTGCAAAACCGGCTTGTTAGCGGGTTGGATATAGATTTCAATAGTCTAGCTGACTAGATGAGATTAAATAAATTAAGTCTGAAAGTTAAAAAAACATCGTATGTGATTTTTGGGTACAAACAGTACTAAAATATTAATATTACTCTCGGAACTGGCTATATTGAAAATACCAATGTTACTAAATACTTGGGACTATTTATTGACTCTAAACTTTCATGGAGCTACCAATTTGAACATGTAAAATCAAAAATAGCACCCGTTCGACTGGCGTATTGCATAGACTTCGTGGCTTGCTTTCTCATTCTGTTTTGTTTGCCGTCTACTATGCTATGATACATTCCCACCTATTCTATCTATTATGTATATAGAGTTTCGCTTGCAAAAATCAGATCTCGGAAGTACAAGTTCTTCAAAACAGAGCTCTGAGAAACATTCTTGGACTAAAATGGAATTCCCATGTCAAGGATATCAACCGACTGACAAAAATACTTCCTTTCAAGGTTATGCCACTGCATGACCATAACCAATACTATTTTGAATATCATAAACTTTTCTGCTCACACAAGTTTAAAATACACATTTGGTCATGATGTTCACAGTTATAATACGCGTTACTCGGGGAATCTTCACGTGTCAAAGTTTCGCTTAACGAAGTTTGGCAGAAAGTCTCTGGAAAATATTGGCCATTCCGAATTTAATAAACTGCCCTATGAGCTAAAACATGAAAAGTCGAATAGAAAATCCAAAAGTGTAGCAATTAAAAAATATTACTAATATCTTTTTGACAGCGATATTTATTAACGTAATTTATATAGATGGTGTAAAGTACTGTGTTTTATGTTTCTTATGTAATGTTTTCTTACTATTTCGGATGTATGAACTATGTATGATATTATGTATTGTTACAAAAATATTTGAATATTTCTTTGTATGAACTGTCCCAAATGAGTTTTTTTTTAATAACTTCTGGGAGTATAATGTGTACTATATGTTTTATTAATAATAAAAAAAAATAATAAGAACTAAAAGCAGACTTTTTTTCACACAAAATATATTTACAAAAATTTGAATAGTTGACTGTTAACATAAAATAATAATTAATATAAAGCCTTGTTACATATTGGCAATTGAATTATTATTTTCTTAAAAGCTTGATATAGACCGAAAGTACCGCTGTGCCAAATCCATCAATTCTATAATTTCTTGTTTAAAAATAATTATTGTGAACGCGTCTATCTTTAAAAAAATACCGTTCGACTTATTAGTCAGCAACAAGGACCCGAATTGCGCCTTTCGCAAGGGTCGTTGAAGGTAATAAAAGTCTGTCCGCTCGGGCAATCGGAAGCCTATTGTTCTTGCCGAGAAGGTACACCCAAGAACCAGCCACATGTCAATACTTGTGAAGCTCAGGACACTTTTAAAAACGCGAATAATAATAGTTTAAAATAATATTTATATTTCGAAATCCAAATCACTTTATTTCCATGAATAACATATTTACAATTTACATGAAAATTATAACGGCGACTCTCTTCTACTGCGTCAGTTGACCTCAAGGGTCACGGGCGGGTGCCTTGCCATCCCCGTGGCCCAGTCAGCAGCCCAGTCAGCAACCCAGTCAGCAGCCCAGTCAGCAGCCACTAGAAAAGCCACCACGCTGGCTAACCAGCCCTGACGTCGCAGCCCCAACGCTGCCGCCTACGACGCAAACCACGCGCTCACGTCGCCGCACCACGGTGACGCAGCCCACGCGCCCACGTGCCAACGCGCCCACGCCGCTGCGCTCATGACGAGCCGCCCACGTCGTGCGTCCCTCTACGCACCCGACGTCACTTCTCATGCCCCGCCATGGGACAGGAAGCCACGCCGCCGCTCATGACGAGCCGTCCTCGCGGCACATCTCACCGCAGCTGGACGCCGCCGTCCCGGCTACCCCTGTCGCCGCAGCCAGATGCCGCCTCCCCCTTATATGTACCACGCCGCCGCCCCCATCGCGTCCTGTGCCCTGTGTCAGGTTAATTTTAAGTTTATGGTTTAAGTAGGTTAAGTCTAATTCTAAGCTAGGTTAGATATTGTTCATAATTTAATTTAAATACATTTAATTTCCATCGTTTATCTTATTTCCTTTCTTACCCCTCCACATTGACATAATTAAACTGAATGCAACTTTAATCTAATTGTTATTCTTTACGGATAACTGGCGCCCGACTAAACCAAACGTCTCTTAATCTCTCTTAATTTTTTTTATTTTTTAAATCTAATTTTTATTTAATTTTATAATTTTTTAATTTTAATTCCTTTTTCGAGGTTGTCAAGCTTTTAGGAATTGTATAATGAAGTGTTTTTTGGCCATACTGACAAGCCTTCACCTTGTGCTAGTCTAGTATTATGTATATGTATATACCTTTTCTGATAAGTACTCTCAAACTGATATAAAATTAAATCGATTATTCCATTTTTTTCATTATTCATATATTTTAAATAAAAAATCGAAAGACGAGAAAAAAAAGTCAATATTATATCATCTCCTCGCAATATGTCAGGACTGATTTTGACTTTATTGAAAAAAAAAACATTTATGTCAAATTTACATTTAATGCAATTTTAAAAAAATCTTAAAATATTAAGCGATGCAATTTCAGTGATCGCTCTTGTACTTTTTTTAAAACCAGGTGGATTAGGATATACCCAAAATATTATTAAAACAAATATTTGTTGTTTTTTTTTAATTTTTCAATTGTATAATGCTTCATAAAGTATACAGAGTTGTCTTCGATTGTTCATTAAGTAAAACGGAATTTTCTGTGTGAAAAATGAAATATTTGTATAAAATATCTTTTGAGATATGTGTTCAATTACAGGTAGCTAACGATGATACTTTAAATTTTCACATAAATATACACATTTCCGTACTGAAAACTTTATTCGACTTTTCTGACAGTTGAAAATAACTGTGTTAACTTTCCATTGTAATCGGAGCCCCGATACACCTAACACCATTTATTTACACTCTCCATAACATATTTGATGTAAGCGTGTACGTTTATGTGTTCCTGAAGTGTTTTATACATTTTTGGCATAGTTTCTCACAATACCATCGCAATATAAAGCGTATCGCCCTTAGTAATGCCACCGCAACTGCTTTAAGACTTGCATTTTCTTGTCAGTCGACATTCTTGCAGAAGAAACTTGACGGCAGTAAAAAGCCTATAATTTTATAATAAACCTACGTACCCACAAGAAGTTTATTTACTTTGGTATTTCCGCAAGGAAATCATGAGGCTATTTCAATTTATTCATATCAAATTACATTTGTTTATTTATTTATTAAGGAAAAATCTTTGATTATTGAGTACTTGAAAATAACATTTTTTATGTATAAATTGTATGTATTTATTTGATATGTAATATATATATTCTTTACTAACTTTGTATACTATGTGGAAATCTGTTATTGGTTCTGAGTTTATACACTATATCTGTTTGTTTACTAAAAATATGTATGTAGAACTGTTGATTTCCCTAATAAAATAAAAATAAAATAAAATAAATAAATAAAATACAGTCTTTATATAAATAAATACAAGGTAATAAAGAACAATTAAAAGAGTAAGACAAATTACAGATTTTATATTAATTTATTATGAATGCGGGAAGGGAGAGGAAAAAACAATCAAATTCTAAATAAATAAATATATGAAAATGTAAACATTAAATAAAAAGTACATTAAAGGGAGAAGACATTGTATAGCTCAAACTTTACTTTCCTCCCCTCTCTCTCTTCTTCCATAAACATTTATATTTTTTAGTAAAAATTCACAACCAACACACATATGTGTCTGCAAAAAGCTATAATAATTAACAACAAAACATAAAGTTACTTAAAATTACATGATAAAATAAAAAAAATTACATGTCGAATTGAAGAAATAACATACAATACTTAAAAAACTAATGAAATAGAACTCACGGATGGAATGATATGGAGTGGCTTTTTATCTATTTTTTTTTGCATTGTATTTAGCTATATATACATATATAGAGAATTCCAACTAGCCTATCTTGTTTTATTTATAAATATTGTATTTTTTCGTTATAATGGCTATTTTTTCTTTTTATAAATAATAAACCGGTAAATAAAATAACAGTATTTTAAAAGTAAAAAGGACATAGTACCAAAATATAATTGTAATAATAATTTTAAAATGTTCTTTAAAGTGAAAATTAAAGTAATCAGTAATATAACAAAATAACTGTTTAAACAATATAACAAAACAAAACGAAACATAAAAAAAAATACACAAAGAGGAATCAAGGAGAAGGAAGAAAAGCAAAAACAGATACAATAAATTATTATAAGATAAGAAAATTTTCAGTATTTCTGAACTTTGTACAACTTAACAACCTCGTCCTGATTAATATGCAGCAGCGAATTGCAAACATTTCTCTTTAACACTTCTGCATTTATGGACTTTTTTATGACTCGCTAAAGATAATTAAAGAATTTAGGACCCAGGAAGGTACAGCTGCTTAGTGCCAGCTTTGAGTGAGTGGTCGGACCAACGTAGTTTATCCTTCCCACAAATCGGGTCTCAATGTTTTGTTGTATGACTTTATTTTATCTTTAAATTTCCAGAAGTTCATAAGTGCGTCTTTATTAAAAAGCTTTCGCAAATCTAAAACTTGACATCTTTAATTTTTTTTTAGATGGTTAGCATAAGTTTTTTTTCTCATTGTCATAAATATGATTATTTGTACTTTGCCGTTGATTAAAAAATGAGAAGTAAACACTTTTGAGCAGCAACCAGTCATTATATTGCAAAGCCCTTTTATAATAAAAGTCATTTTTCTTAATTTAGGTGTAATAAAATTGATGCGGGAACTTCAGTTAAGGTTTTTATCAATTTAAATGACTGAAGATCGTTTTCTTTTTACTTCATTACAATGTCAAACCACCGCACACCCGAGATTCTTCTGAGACACCTATTCTCAAAACTCAGAATTTTGCTGTTTTGGGCCCTAGTGAGGTGCCACGATTCGTATCGGAGGAGAATAGGTGTTTTGCAGGCGTTATATAGGTGGCATTTGGTTTTCACTGAGTAAATATCCGATCTCCAGACAGCCTTCATACTGTTGAATGTGGCGCCTGCTACTTCTAACCGCACCTCCAGTTATTTTTGAAAGCTGCCATTTTCTATAACAGATACTCCCAGGTATTTAAAACTCTTTCGATTACTTGGTTTGACAGAGTCAGGGGATTTTGAGCATCAAGGAATAAAGAATTACGTAGTAGATGCGTTTTTGCAATATTGATTTTTAAACCCATGCATGCGGAGTAACTATTTAGTTTATCTACAGTGACCTTAAGACCCCCGACTGAATCGTCAACTATAACCGCATCATTAGCATACTCTAGGTAGCAGAGTTTTTGGAAAGGGGAGATGGATATTCTTCGATCTATCGGAATTGACTTTCTAAGGATGAAGTCCATAGAAATTATAAAAATGAACGGTGCAAGGACGCAACCTTGGCGAACTCCGGTGGTGACCTCAAACCAATATGTGACAACATCTTTAATTCTGATTCGGCATTTGCTACTTGTAAAGGGGCTTTAATAAGTTCGATTAGTTTAAAAGGCATCCCGTATGCTTCTTGTATTTCCCAGATTGTAGGTCTATGTGGACCATAAAACGCTTTTTCGCAATCTACGAAGCACATAGCCAAGGAACTATTAAGTTCCTTGTTCTCCTGTAGAATACAGCGAATGTTGTGGATATGACCTACCAGGTAAGAAACCCGCCTGATTCCCTCCTAATACTCGCATAATGGGTCCTCGAACTCTTTGCAGTATTATGTATGGAAGTACTTTTCCCGGTACACTAAGTAGCGTGATGCCACGATAGTTATCGCAGTTTATTGGATCACCCTTTTTATGCAATGCCCCCGTTCACCCAGTCGTTTAGGCACCACTCTTGTTCCCACACTTTGGTCATTAGCTGGTCATTTTTATGAATATGCATATTAAATTTAGAATTATAGTTTTATTTTTGAGGATGACTCTTCAAATGCACAGGTGTTTTTATAATTAAAAAAATATGTGTTAGGAAAGATATTTATATTCTGCAAAATTGTCTTATTGTAAAATCAAGACCAAAATTTTTTTGAACAGGAAAATAGTCACGTCCACAACACTAAAAATAAAATTAAATGGAAAATTCTATTGGCGAACAAATCATTTATTCAGGCCTATGCGTGGCCGTAAAATATTCAATTTATTGACAAGCTTACTTCCAAATAAAATAAAGGGAATCAATTCTAATTTTTTTGCCAGTGTCAAGTGTTCTTAATAGATAAATGTAACTTTAGTACTTATAAATATTTGGAAGAGCGAACATAGTAAATTTCAATGTATTTAATGTAAATAATATAAGCACTATAAGCATCAAAACAAATATAGTAATTTTATCGTTTATTTTTTAATTATTTTTTTTGTATTTAAATTTTTATTGTTATTGTTACTACTTTTTTTTTCACTAGTCAGTGAAAAAAAAAATTGCTAGTGGCGATAAGTCCCCCTTTTAGTCATGTATACCTTGGTTTTATTATTTTGTATTTATAACAATTTTATATTATGGTTATTATAAGATTTATTATTATTATTATTATATATTCTTCACACGGATAAATCATTTGTGTATACTCAAAAAACTGTTAAATTGGGATTTAATTGTAATCAGTGAAATTCTTTAATTGCTAATTAACCCATTCATGACGAGCGTTCCATACGAAGCTAAAAAAGCATTGCCATTCTTTCCGTCATGTTGAGTCGTTTTGTGACTAAATTCGCGCAGTAAAAAGCAATTCAGTGCATCTACACGTTGATACTTAGTTGTCATTAATTTACCCGTGTGGGAAAACGTAAGCAGAATTGCAATTTCAGTGTTAAAAAAAAAGTGATTGTTTTACGAAATGTCAGAACAGAGTAGGTTAGTAAACCATTAAACCCATAGTATTTTTTTTTATTTGTCTCAAAAAGTCTTGTGTTCCACAAAGTTTATGAAATTTACTAATTATTTTAATTTTTTTTTTTTAACAATCTTTCGTAGATCTCTTCGCGACTAAAACACTGGGATGAATTTGGATTGGCTTGGTTTGGCTCGAAGTCTTATGTCTTTCGTTTTTATAAGTATATTGTTTACCATTATTGTATTGCCCTTGTTTGTCTTTGCTAAATAGTTTTGTGTTCTTTTTGTTCAGTTTCTTGTGTTCATGTTTCTTCATGTAACTGCTGTAATTGGCTTAGGCCGTATTTATAATAAATAAATAGTTAAAAAGAAAAAAGTATTATTTTAGTCCAAAAATCAGAATAATTTTTTTTTGTTCTATACGGAACTCCTGGCAAATTTTGATGTACATAAAATGTGATTTTTCACATATATTAAATCCCGTTGAAGATCTCTATTTTCTCGAACCTCCCAGGGTGTGGGCAGCAAAAAAATAATTTTGAAAAAATCCGTTACTTTGTTATCTCAAGAACACTCTCTAAAATCCTTCGTCATGACTGGGTTTGCAACGGACTATGTGGGTACGAGACGAACTATAATTTCTTCAGTGAGAACTGTCCAGGCAAGATTTATTATCTAAAAATAAATCACGCTCATGCTGTTTAGAGAAAAGTAAAGCATTGAGTCGTGAGAAAAAGTTTGTTTTTAAATGACAAAGAAACATCTATACTCGTACTGGTAGGAAATTTCCGGTGAAGGTAATAAACACTAAAAAATAACCTGTGTTAATATTTGGTTAGAATATTTGTAACTAACCCGTTTTAATTAGTAAATACAATTACAATTACAAGAAGGTTGAGTTTGAAATAAAATACATGAGGAAAATTTAGACGGATAAATTGTAAACAAAATTGTAACGGAAAACATGCTAGATGACATGACATTATTAAAGTTATTTTAAAGAAACCCTCAACATTCAATACGGAAAGTCTATATAAATTATTTAATTTTCATACAGTAGAGACTCTTTATAAAATAAATTATATTATACAAATTTACAAAGAAGAAAAAATAAAAGAATTTGAGATGAATAAGTCACTCAGATACCAACATAATATTAAAATTCCTAAATTCCATATAAGTCATGGTCAAAATAGCTTTGTCTTCAAAGGTGTAAAAAATTATAATAATATCCCCAATGAACTAAAAACTATTAAAAATAGTATATCAATAAATAAATTTAAAGTAAATCATAAGAAATTTTTTGAACACGTGTAAAAACTGCATTAAATTTTAATTAGTATCATTGTATTATTGTTTTTTCTTTATATGTCCCATGTTTTTATTTTGTTCTCATGTACTCGTATATTTAAAGTTATATAAACTCTTATAAATAAACAACTACAACAGTGTAAGTCACTCTCCAAGCACAAGAGTTAGTCTCTTTTTTTGGAGAGTTACAGTGATAACATGTACTAGATGTATAAAAGAAGATCTGGATAGAATTTTAAAAAACATGTACTTTTTATGAAATTCGACAAAAAATAGACAACACTATCACAACTTAATACCAAGAACAAATACAGAACATCAAAAATAATGTGTTAAAAACAGGTAAGTCATATATTAGAGACGAATTTAAAAAAATAAATTAAATAGCACTGGTGACTAATAACCACACGAGATATTCTATGATTTTACCTTTTATTTACGTATGTGGTTATAACCCAAACGAGTTTTTAAAATTATAAATTTAAAAAAAGCTGCAATAAAAGTAATTTAAAAAAAGCTTAGTACAATAGAATTATATTAATAAATTACAGAAACAAAAGCTGAGCGATACCTTAATCTACAAATTTGGAAAATCCAGTTACCGGTTCCATTGCTTTTGCGACATCTTCAAGACTCATGAAACCGATGAAACTGGTCACTGGTTATTCTAAATTTGTGAATTTAAGTGTCAGTCGTCTTTTATTTGTAAAATAAATTTCAATAAACTTTAAAAAAGAATTTTCACGAACAACAATGAATAAGATTACACGTTTGGAAAATTTTTAACTTTAATTTTTTAAATGACACATCAACCGAACTGCCTTTTAACACATCATTGGATAGCCTGCTGGCTTCTTCTGTCACAATTTCGTGTCGTAAGTTCGTTCGTTCGTCATATATCCATCTCATTCTAACGCCGTCAAAATCATATTTCGCTCTCGTTTCCTCTCATATGGTACGAATGAATTTATGAAACAAATTAGTTAGGATTTTTTTGTACTGTAATATTTTCCCTCTAAATTCTAACCCTACCTTAAACACAATTACCACCTCCCCTACCCCGACCCCACCATAAAAACAATTACCCCCTCTTCTATCCTTATCGACACCCACTGTTCACTTTTCTTTTAAGTATGTATATTTAGTCATTATATAAGCCTGAAGAGGGCAACGTCAGTTGCCGAAACTAGTCGGTTGTGATAATAAATAAGTGGTTCATAAAACAAAGTAATTTTATTTATTCCTTTACAGCATAAGGCCACTGAGCATTTCGGTAAAGGCAAAAAGAAGCCAGTGCTGGTTCTATTCATAGTTTCCACCAGCAAAAAAAAAACTATGAATGTGCCTCAGAGTAATTATTCATTAGAGAGAGAAGCCTTTTAGTTCGATTGCGTAGAAAAAAAAGGGTCGCAAATTTTTGGTTTAATTTTGAGTGAAACAAAAACCATGTAACAGACGGTTTCGGTTTGCGCTTGCAATTTTCGACCTAAGTACCTACGCCCCGTTGTATTGCTGTAAACTATAGCTAACTTCGTAGTTGATAATCAAAGAATGGTTTTTGTCCGTATTGGCGACTCTATTAGCCAGTCGCGTGTTATTACTCCAAGGTTATTGCGATAAGTGATAGACACTATTACAGAGATAGGAAACATTTTGATGTATTTTCAGGGTTTATGACCACTTTGTTACATTCACTGTTCTGACTATGTTTTAAGATTATGTTGTGATGGGCCTTGTTTTGAAAAATGTTCTTCATCTCTGTTGTAACATTTATCAATCATTATAAAGTCCGAGGGTGTACGCGTACGTAATTGGCTGCAAATATTTGACATGTCGACCATGCCAGGAATCCAACCCCAGAAAATCGTTGCTAACCTCATCAAGTAAAAATCGATATATCGTGGACGGGCCAACATTACCAACTTCATGATTAATAATGGGGGGTGGTCAGAGATTTGCTGTCCACTCAAAAGCCGCGAGCAGGAGGTACGGGTACCTGCTAAGATTGTCAAGAATGTTTACATAAAAAAAAATCTATACATAAAACCATTTCTGTATTCTAATTTTATTATATAAAAATGTTTAAAGATATGTACAATTTCAATCAAATGAGGAAGTTCAGAGGTTTTGAAAAAAATATTTTTGTTAATATAGACTGTTAAACTGAGTATTTAAAAAAAAAATGTTTTAAGTTTGGTATTTTTGAAATTCATTTCGCGTGTGACGCCTCAGTTCCCCTCTGCTTCTTTTTGATGAGTTTTGCTGAAACGTAAGTTGACTTACTGTAAACCAGAAACCTATCACATCTCTCGTATCATCTATGGATTCGGAAGAACTATAAACGTCGTTCAAAGTAGTTTGTTTTTACTAAAATCAGTATTTTTTTCATACGTTTTTAAGAAAATAATTTTTACGCGCGTAAGAATATATTTTTTATATCAAATTTTCCGTATTGCTGAAATTCCTGATTCTGAAGATTGCTCCCTAAATCGGCAGACCGACTGAAAAATCAGTAGGGTTGGCGAGGCTGGACTATTTCTGGATTTAGACTTGTCAGTTCAGGAATCTTTTTAAAAGTTTTAAATATTGATCGTTATTCATACAAATACATGGGACTTTTTTTTTTGCACCACAACAGGCCAGGAGGCCTAATTACAGTGGTGAATTACATCAAAGAGCACCCAGGCTTGAGAAAAATCACATTTTAATTATTGTGTTCTCACCGGGAATCGAACCCGGAACCTTCCGTGCGTGAGTCAAGCGTCTTGACCACTACACCACGGAGGCTGCCTTACAATACAAAAAAATAATAACGTATTCCTAACTCTATGAGGCCAAAAGTCCTGTGATAAGTTGGGATACAAAATAGTGGAAAGTGGAAGCATACACATTACTAAACATTATCAAAATTAATAATTATTTTACAAACATATTTTTCAAAAAACATCTTAACAACACGCTTAAAAGTACCTATATTAATCTATGAAGTATCTCGCAGCTGTCCCCAGAAATGGCCTCTTCCCTTATACAAAATCCAAATTTGTACACTTCTCCTAAAAATGGCTTTCGTTTGGGATAACTTAATATGTTCATCCAAGACATTGACATTGAATACTCTCGGGGTCACTTTGAGGAAACGTCGTAACTGTTTTTGGTATTAAATAATTAAAATTACAGGAAAACCTCGTTTGCTGGGATCACCTCTTGTAACGACACGATCAGAAATGTGACAATGACACTTTTAAAAAAAAGTTCAATTTTCAGTAGGAACCTTCATAAATCTGGTTGTATTTAACGCACAGAACTACTATTTTTAATTTAACGTAATTTGATATAGTCTAGTATTCTTCTTTTTCAATAACAATACAACTCACATCTACCCTTGTTTTACATCAACTTTCGCCACCAACTTCCGACCTTCGCTGCAAGTCTACAGTTAGATACTTCTACATAGTAGTTGGAATGCGTCTCTTCTTCTGACCAACATTTCTTCTGCCTCTGGGTGCCCGTCTTAGATTATTTTTGGTACCCGTGATGCATAAAATATGCATAAGGTACATTTTTGGTCTTGGGAAATATGACCACATTTCCAATTATCGTAAGCAACTGAAATGGCTCAAAATTAGACAGCGGAGACACTATCACTCCCTCTTACTTATTTTCAATGTTCTTCATAGTCCTAACGCTCCTATATAACTGCGTGAAAAATTTCAACGCTTATCAGTTCATGGTTTACCTCTTCGTTCTAATTCTCAAGGCACTCTCTTAATACCCATCCACAATTCCTCTTTCTTCTCTAAGTCATATAGGCTCGACTGCGGAATCATCTCCCATCCACTATCAAAGATGTTACAATAGTATCTCTGCTTGAATCACGTCTGAATAAACATCTCTTTTCTCTCCCTCAATCTCTCCTCCTTTCCTCTTTCCTCTTTTTTCCTTTTTCCTATTGAGATATTGTTTTGATTTAAAGTGATTTATAAACAAATACGTTTATTACTATTTTTATGTATCTTGAGCTTTTTAATCTTTACTTTATTGAATTGGTTCCGTAACTTGAATTATAAAAATAAAACTGTTACATTATTGGTTGGTTGGAAAAAGTTGACATTTGGCAATAAGCCCGCCAATGTACCAATAACATTTTGTACAAAATGTTAAACAAAACAAAATTAAAAATAATATAAGATACACCAGTAATATTATAAATGGAAAAGTGTGTTTGTTTGTTTGAGTTTCCTTCACGTCTTAGAGGAGTGTTTTTTTTTATTAATCAAAAATCTTATTTTTTAGACTTTTATTTAAATAATGAAAGAATGACTCCAATATAATTGTATGGATGAGATTTTTTAATAATTTAAACGTATAAACTTTAATTTTGTCAATCCACCAACATGTTGACATATATTTAATTTTCGTCAAAACACAAACTTTTTGATGATTTTGTCGTTTACAAATAGGTTATTTTTCAAAACGAACTATTTCTGACATAGACATACGAAAAAAGTTTATTTTTACCTTAGTGCCCTGTCAGGTATCTCCGACGTTTGCGATCACTCTGGCGAAAGTCTATCTGTCCTGTGCTGCCCGGAAAATCTGCTCCGCAGTCCTGAAGCCAGTCCAGTCTCGAATATTAGGCAGCCAGGACATCTGTCTTCTTCCAGCCAGCAGCCTGAGTGCCCTCAATCTTGTCCTTCAAAATCAAATGAAGCAAGCGCTACCTTTTCCTACGCATTATATGCCCCAGATACGAAATTTTATGAATTTTTATTGTGATTAAGCGTTCTCTTTTCATTCTAGTTCAACGTGAGACTTTTGAGTTCGTTATCAAGTCTGTCCAAAATATCTTAAGCACTCTGTGGTGTAACCACATCTCAAAAGCTTCCAGCCAGTTCATGGTGTTCAATTTCAAAGCCCAAGTCTCACAGCCATACATCAATGTAGACAACACATAACACTTTACCATTCTTTTCCTTATTTTCAAGTTCAGATGATCATTGCAGAAGCTCAATTCTGCATTTGATTTAACTGACAAAACAACTGACGTTTCTAAGGAATTGGTCAGTTCTGGTAAAAATTCAAAACAAAACCAAGTTATTTTGCAATTATTTATTGATGTGTTTGGTGGAACGGCCAAATTATTTTATTTTATTTTATTTTATTTTTATTTTATTAGGGAAATCAACAGTTCTACATACATATTTTTAGTAAACAAACAGATATAGTGTATAAACTCAGAACTAATAACAGATTTCCACATAGTATACAAAGTTAGTAAAGAAAATATATATTACATATCAAATAAATACATACAATTTATACATATAAAAATGTTATTTTCAAGTACTCAACAATCAAAGATTTTTTAAATATTAATTTTAAGAACATTAAGTTACTGTAAATTGGGCGGGATAGCGACAAAAATGCTTGAAGAGAGGATAAGGAGGGGGGGGGGGGGAGATGTACATATTTATTATTATAATGTCTACTAAGTTACATAATACATTTTTAGTGTAAATTTTAAATCTGACAGAGTGATGTTATTATTTAGAAAATAAAATATTTCGTCGTGCCTTCTTAACTATATTCACATTTTATCATATTTTTTTTTGCTTTAAACAGTCAATCAACCAACCGCATCAATTAAGGTTTCAGCTCTAACTTCACAAGTATCAATAGATGAAGACTTGAAGGAATAAATATGTGTAAAGTGGCCTTTAAACCAGCCAATGACAGGTCATAAGCCCTGAAAATGTCTAGACTTCTGTGTTCCCTTCTGCGAAATGTTCTTCATCTCTGTTGTAATAACATGCTTAAATTAATAGCTCCTAACGCGGTTGAATCCAGTTATTGACTACAAAAATTTGGATAGACTCGAAATATTGTTGAATTAAAATTTAATTAATTTAATGTCACGTATGTGAACGGCGCGGAAAAGGTTAACGAACATTGAAAGTGAATAAAACAAAACAATTTAACAGGCGCGTGCACTTAGAATGAGTACAAATTATTTAACATTGACTCGTTAAATTTGATTACACAACTCGAGCGAGAAATTTCGTGCATACTTAAAACGTTTGGCAGGTAAAACAGAAGTCCGGACGACCTAAAAATGTTTGTACATTAAATACCCCTGTCTTTACTTTCATTTTCGTTTTGTGACAACAACGCTGAAGTGTGAAAACGAAAACGATTTTTTAGCGTTGATTTCATACCTTAAATGAAAGATATTATGATTTACTTACTAGCACTCTACTGAGTAGCGGTTGGCTCGTTTGATTCCTGGCAAGATCGACGTGAAATATTTTCTTTAAGGTTGTTTAACACTATAAGTAGAAGTCGCGAACATAGTCGTCTGCTTCTGACAATTAGAATCAGTTTATTGTCCAGTCAAGCCTAAAGAATAACATATAAACCCCCAGTAGTCAGTCAGTCTAAAATTCTCAGAAAAAATATATTTTTTTAATGTTTATTTTGAATGAAATGTTTTTAGGGTGGATGCAATAGTAATTGGATACTATAAATCTAATGGTCAAAAATAAGAAAGCGTAAGAATTTATCAACTCCATAAAATTGTCAATTTTTTTCTTAAAATGAACGCATTACATAAGTTTATTTTTGATCAAAAGATTTAGAATGTTCAATTTCTGTAGCATGTCCAGTAACTATTGTACCCATTTTATTTAATTTATTTTATTATAGAAATGAAAGACGAGTGATACTTTAATCCACAAATTTGGAATATCCAGTGACCGGTTTCATCGCTTTCACGACATTATCGAGACTGGTCCAAATTCCCAAATTTGTGGATTGAAGTATCACTCGTCTTTTATTTCCATAATAAATTACAATGATCTTCCATCAAGAATTTTCACTAACAAACTTAAATATTTTATTTAACTTAGATAAAAAAGTAGCTTGTATCGTAGGAATTTGTTTGTTATTTACCTTTATCATTTTATGTGACATTCGTTTTTTAACGGAATGAAGTGAGTTTTAAGTTAAAGTCACATCCGCCAAAAACCTGACTTGTGGGGATTCTTAATGACCGATTGCATTTTTAGGAAGTTCCAGAAAAGACTGTAATTAGTCAGATTTCGTGAATCTGTGGCTCGATAGATGCTCTCGTCCTGAATAAGAAAATCGAGTGGAGATTTGCCTTGTTGTGTGGTTGTTGACGGGTTTGTCTGCCATTATTGAGGTCCTGGGTTCGATTTTTGGCAGGATAGACATCTTCTTCTTTACGATGACCACGGGAGAAAGCTTCCCTATCTCGAGCTGTGCGAAACAGCTTCTCCACAGTTCTAATCCTGGTCTGTGCTCGGATGTTTCGAAGCCAGGAAAGCTGTTGTCGTCCGACCCCTCTGCGTCCCTCGATCTTCCCCTTCATGACGAGCTGAAGTATGGCGAATTTATCACCTCTCTATAATAATTAGCGTAGAGCCAATAAGAATAATTCTTTATTCTTATTGGCTCTACGCAATACTTTATTGTTGGTTATCACGTCGGTCCAAGATATTATTAACATTCGATGCATCCACATTTCAAATACTTAAGGGCGGTGTGAAGAGTCTATGCCTCCACACCGCACAGTAAAACAGACCATATATAACACTTGACCATTCGTTGTCTCAGATTAAGGTTTATTTTATCGTCACAAAGAAGATTTTTAATTTTGTTGAATGCTGTTTGAGCCGCTTCTATTCTGCATTTTATCTCAGTGTCGGGGTCCAAATTCTCTGTGATGATACTGCCCAAGTACCTGAACTGTTTCACTCTCTCAAGTTTGACATAAAATATTTATTTTAAGTGTTGATTGAACTGCAATATTTAATCATTCCAGGACTTTCACCTGTAGCGTTAGACTGATCACCTAACCTTTATGTAATAGGTGATCGAGATGCTCTACATTTCGTTTACAAATACAGTCCTCTATGCACCACTGTTTGCGGAAACGGGAATAATGATGATGGAGTAGAGTAGAGTGGCTGTATTCAAAAAAGTGCATTACATAAAATATATCAGGATTTTAAACTGACATACAGATTTTAGAAATCGATTTAATAACGCTCGTCCAGGGTTCTGTTTTTTTTTCACGGTCAGAACTGTAATCTTTATCTTTCTGGCCACAGAATATCCGTATTTTAAAGAGTCAATTTTTTAGTTAACAACTGTTAAATATATTTTTTATTGAAATACAGATGATTATCTAAATATGTTGCAACAGAAAAGGAAAACATTTTTAAGAAAGGAAAATGGAAGTCTAGGCATTTACAGGGCTGATGACCTGTCATTGGCTGGTTTAAGTGACCTCTCTACTCAATATGTAATATTCACTGTTCACCTATCTTTCAACATCCACTTTTTCACTTAAACCAACCAATAACAGGCTATAAGCCTTGTAAATATCTAGACATCCATATTTCCTTCTCAAAAATGGTTTTTCTTTATGTTGCAAAAAATAGATTTAAATAACCTCCAAGAGATGAAATCCAGCCTCTCTGCAAACATTTGGGCATACTCAAAACATTGTTGAATTACAGGTGATTAGTTTAGTTAGATCTACATATTCTCAACGGTTTTATCTATGTTGAAAAAAAAATGTCAAAAAAATATACATATTTAAATTCTAAATTATCTAATTATTTACTAGTCATTTGGCTATTCTTAAATTTTAATTGTATTATTTTACTCTAGTTTCCTACGTTTAAAAAATATTTCCTTAAACCATTCATATCTGGTATCAAAGCATCAAAAACAAAATAATATATGTTCATTGTTTTATAAGCATACAATATTATGTCTGTACTTTTTTATTTGATTATTAATTAAAACTAATGTCTGAGCACCCTATGACAAACTATTATTTAATATTTTATCGGAACAAAATATGTTTTAATACTTAGTTTTTTTTTATAACGTATTCATATTGTAATAATGTTTATATTTTATTGAATAAAGACTTTATGAAAAAAAAATCTACAAATTTTGAAAAGGGAATATGGAAGTCTAGGCATTTACAGGGCTTATGACCTGTCATTGGCTGGTTAAGTGGCCAAACATGGGCAGAATGGTGAATGTTACACAGTTTGTTTCTTAAAAATGGTTTCCCTCTCTGTTGAAATAAATTTAAATATGAATAACTTCCTAGGAAAAAAATCCAGCCAGTCTGCAAGCATTTGGACATACTCAAACATTGTTGAATTAACTACCTGGTAAAAGAAGAAGTATTAAAATTGGAAAATTGTTTTTAATCGTTGCCTAGTAGGTGATTTCGTTCAGCCGGATGAATCTCACCCACGTGATAAAGGTTTCAGCTCTTTTACTTCACAAAAGTCAACAGATGGAAGAGACGAGAAAATTTTAATGTTCAAACGTGTCAGAATGGTGAATGTTACACAGTGTGTAAAGTGGCCACTTAAACCAGTCAATGACAGGTGATAAGCCCTGTAAATGCCTAGACTACTATTTTTCCTTCCCAAAAATGTTTTCCCTCTCTGTTGAAATAAATAAAAAAAATTATTCGATGTCGCATGACGTGTGCGTCAAATAGAGGCGATTTGTTTAGCTGACCTCTACCTTGTTAAATATCGCCGCCGTGCAAACCTAATAATAGGCCACCGGAGCACGAGAAATCCAGTTATTTCAGAAGCGGCGCCTTCAAGCCACCGCTCTCTGCCAGTTATGTAAGTGGTCGCTTCCATAATTTACAAGCATGTTAATTATATGCACATCATTACATTATGCGTGAGGCGTAACCTTGCCATGTCGAGCCCGCGACCAAGGTGCGTGAAACCTGACGCTTCTAGTTATTCAGATGTCACGTGGCTTACTGCTACACCTTCCAAATATCGGACACTTCCATTTCAATAGAGCATAGCTCGATAGAACATGCACATGGAGTTCTTTATATAACTCTTTTAATAAATACAATACAATGTAACATTTTTTGTAGGTACCGTTAAAAATACAAACTTTCTAGTTAACTTGTTTTTGCGAATAGTTCTCTCTTCATTTATAATGCAATAATTACCACAGAGATGTTCCGAGAGAACCAATTTAATATTTACGTTAAGCCTAAGGCATATTCGTGGTTAAAATCAGCGTTATGAAAGACTTAATACTTACTATCAGCTGTACGATCGTAAATACTTAACGATTTTACTGTGATTAATCTGTTGGCTTATTGAAATGTGTGAGAAAATTTTATTCATCAAAATAAAGAGAGCTTTTAGCATTTCTATTAATATTAATGTTATTGTTATCATCTTTTCTTCGCTGTGGCTAACACGGTATAATAAAATGGCGATACGTAAGTAAATGTTCATGCGTGACGTCATGCTTCCTTTCGATTTTAAAAAATAATCTGATTCTCAAACGATGGCGCCTAAAGTGATCTTTAGATTGTCGTGACTGCTGAAAATTGTAAAGTGCTTGTCTGAACAATATCTGTATAACCGTGCATATTTCAAAGTCACTGATAAATGTGAAATGACATAATCAGTGGAATCATGCTCATGATAGTGATAAAACTATTTTAATATTTAAAACTATTACTACGCGTGAAAGCTTTTCAAAGAATTTTTAGAACAGACGTATATTGTTCGTATTACAAGATAGACATTTACTTTAGACTGCATTGACCAGTTCGTTTATTGTGTTTTTAATTTGGTAAATAAATTATCCAATCTATCTTGGGAATAAAATCTAGGCCCTTACCAAAAGAAATGAACAATGAATAAATAACGAACATTGCAAAAGGGAAAAGACTTTAAAAAAAATAAAAAATTGTTTGCTTATTGGTAAGATTTTTTTTTTCTAAATTTCAGCGAAAATGGCCACAATTCGCTTAAAGTTTGAACTTTGTTTGTGACCGTTTAAATTTGAATAGAACATCGTAACGAATCTTTACGTATCAATTGTCAAGTCCAATTTTCGTAGACATATATTTTAACCGTTTTATTTTTTTTATATGTATGAGAACATTTCCCATGTTGATTTTGATACAACAATGAATTTTCCTAAATCCGTTTTACGTTTTTTATCGATATGCGTAGTATGCATAAAGGAAAGACGATCTACTACTACTACTACCATCACGCCATTTCCCCGTAGGGGTAGGCAGAGAGAATGGACCGCCACACACGTCTATCCTGGCATACACTCCTAGCCTCTTCCACATTCATACATCTTGTCATACATGCCCTTCGGTTCTGTCTGCTTTTGACATGACCAGACTTAAGATTTTGGTTTATCTGATCATGCCACGTCTTCCTCGGTCGTCCTCGTCTAACGTTGCCGTTCATTTTTGCCATATATACTTGTTTTACCATTCTCTCGTCGTCCATTCGTTCTACGTGACCAAACCATCTCAGAGACCCTTTCTTAATCTTATCAATTATACTTGTCTCAGATTTACACTCTCGCCTGATTTCGTCATTCGTAACCCTGTCATACATTGATTTCCCACACATTCGTCTAAGAGATCGCATTTCAACCGCGTTCACTCGGCTTTCATCCTTCCTCTGCCAGTTCCATGTTTCACTTCCATACATAAGTGTTGGGACTAAAACTCCGTTGTGCACTGCCAGTTTAGCTTCGATTGACATATTTTTATTAGAAATTACTGTGCTCAGTGCTCCGTTCATTTTGTTGCCCGCATTCACTCTTCTTTCAACATCTTTTTCTACTCTTCCATCTCTTGAAAACATGCTTCCCAGGTACACAAATTCTTCTACTTGCTCGAGACATTCGTTGTTTAAATACGATCAGTCTTACTAAATAATAAGTTTGTACTAAGAAGACATAATGTTACTTATACATAAATAATATAGTAAAATATATAATAAAAAACAAATATACAACAACAAACCATCACGCCGTTTCTCCGTTAGGGTAGGCAGAGAGGATAGAACGCGGCATCACTCTATCTTTGTTATGTCTTTCTCGGTCTTCCTCTATTTTTACATCCATCAACATTAGCTTTTCTTTCGCTGTCCATTCGCTCACGTGTCCAAATCAACGCAGAGCTCATTTCTTGATTTTGTCGATAGTGCTTATCTCAGCCTTACACAAGGTACGGATCTCCACATTTGTGCATCTATCGTACATACATAGTTTTCGATCGAGAGATCGCATTACATATACACAGAGCCAACAAATATAAAGTAATGTATACATAAGAATATAAATAAAATGTGTTCCAATTATATAAAGTAATACGTTTATTGATCTAAACGTATTTTTTAATCTCTCGCTACACTTTTCATTTTATTTTAAAATTAATTTTACATTTTGAGCCCTTTATATTTGGCATTGGCAATGGTTTTCAATGCAATTACAAAATATTGCTTTTTACCAAAGGAGATTGATACAAGTGGAACTATATGGTTCGATTGTGTTGCTGTGCGAGTGTTTATATTTTTTTGAGTTCTTTTGACCTCACTTAATTTGTGATTTAATTTAAGTTTTCAAACGTTTAACTAGTTATGTTCACCCAAACACTAACAGAATGGTTTATTATGCTTTTGTACAGTATTTTCATTCTTAAAGAATACCTGAATGGGGAGGATCTTATAACAATCATATTACCCTTTAGAAACTATACAAAAAAATAATTAATTTCAACTTTACCACATACAAATAACCAAAATAGGTAAATCCTGACTAATAAATTAAATATTAAAAATGTGCAGTGACTTTTTCACAATATTAAAACAGCGACCATACAGAAATTTAAAAATGAACTAAAACAAATGAAATGATCTTTATTAAATAAAAAATGATAATGAAAATGATACTTAAGTTTATTTGATTCAAATTGTATACGATATGGAAATGCTATATGTTGGTCCTAGGCATTTCACAGAAAATTACGTTTTTTTCTAGCGGCCCTTTTCTTGACATGTTTGTTTTGCTAATATTAGACCAGAACTATCCAATGTGTCATGGTGAATGCATCACGATGTCATACAGTATCCTCTCGCCATAGTATTTTATGAAAAAATATATGAATTTCGCAGTAAACTAGAAATATTATAATGTTTTATTGAACACCACCATGACAATCATAATTTTGAACTATTTTTTTTCATGCTCTTTTAATTTGTAATGTGTGGTTATACAGGGTGGCCCGAGAAGTGACGTCCTAAAGGAAAATGTAGCTGCCTCATATTGAGAGGTATCCGAATCACCCCCATGTATGTTCCGCGATTTTGCGTAGTTTTTGAGTTATGATTTTTTTAAATAGGTTTTTAAAAATTTTCGACCAGATCAGTTTTTAATTAATTTTTTTATTTCGGGAAAATTTATTTTTTCTGTAACTCATTTTTTTTTTCAATTGCATAAAATATTCAGCTTCATAACATTAATGGAAGCTACAAAAAGTTTGAGCCTAAAATGCAGAATTTAAGTAAGAGCGAGTCAGACTTGAACCTTTGATATAGTATTTAAAATTTAAAAAGGCAGTTCCTTGGTTTCTGGTTAATTTTAAAAACTGCGCTAGACTTGAAGTTTTTTATTTTCTTTTATTCGCTTAAATTTTCCACCTTAGTATCTTTGAAGGCCAATTCAAGCGAATAATAGCACACTAAGTATAACTTTTTTGTATTGTTACAAAAGCGTAGAATCAAGCGTAGTTTTTAAAATTACTCAAAAACTAAAGAAATTCTAATAAAACCTTCCGAAAATAAAAAATAAAAACCGATCCGGTTAAAAATTTTCAAAAATTCATTACAAAAATCATAACTCGAAAACCCAAATCCCGAACAAACATGGAGGTGATTCGGATACCCGTCAATTTGAGGTACCTACATTACCAACTTCTCTTTGGACGTCACTTCTCCGGCCACCCTGTATATGATGTTTAATACTTAAATCACCTACTTTTGAGCAGTATTAAGTATATTCTTAACACCTCATGCTTTTTACCTTGTGTTATATATAATATGTACTTTTTTATACTAATAATGGCTTAGAATATATAAAATAAATTCCTAATAATTATAATTTTTTGCGATAAGTTCTTGATAAAAATGTATGATAATTTATATTTTAATTTTGTAAATAATATTATAGCCTTTAAATACGTTGCCAATAAAAAATTATGTATATTATGTTTTCAAATTAAATAAATACAAAAATAAAAAATAAAAATTCTAAAGTTGTATTTTTTACCCCTCTGGCAGATTTTTTTTAACTTCGGACTCGGAAAGGTAAAAATAATTATAAAAAGAATGAAATTCTTGACCTTGTGAAAAAATGAGACGGTAATCGTATACAATTGATATTATTGATATTCGCATTAGTTTCAGCGACACGATTATTTTTTTCAAATTAAATATTTTTTCCAGTTACAGCTTCGTAAGATCTGGCTCAGACGTATCTGCGGGCTTATATTATCAAGAATTGTAGACAATGGTGTAAAGTTCGCAGTAAAACAGAAGTTGGCTAATTACTCATCGCCATTCCCGCTTCACGATAACGGCCGGCATCACAATTCGTCGGCCATCTTTCAAAAAGGCGTATCTCGAATTTGTTAATTTTTGAGACGACTGTTTAAGAATTTGCTTGGAAAATTTTCCTCCTTCAAATATAAAAAAAATATCTTACCGTATTTTTCTGGGGTTTAAAAAAAAAATTAGACACTGTGATGCCCATTTATTCCACAAATAAAATTAGAATTTTATTCAAATATTCATTACTCAATTTCGAAATAAAACGAGATACGCCTTTTTGAATAATGGACGAAGACTTCACAGCAAAAAAAGGAATTTAAGTGAATAAAAAAAATGACGAAGATAGGAATTTTCAATTTAAATTTATTTATTCATATATATGTACATTACAAAATGGAATATCTTAATTCATACATATGGAAATAATTGAAATAATTGGGTAAAATTAAGTAAATATAAAAAAACACACAAGTAAACATAATATCCAGAGAATAATATGTTAAAAAAGGAAGAGAATCTTGTAACTAAAAACTCCCTCACAGATGTCAAAATGTCAAAAGTTGGAATAATTGGCATGCATACATGAGAAGGTGCATATATATGTAGAGGAAGCGACGTATGTATGCATTCTATCTTCTCTGTTTTTACATGTTTCACAAAAAATTGTGTAAATCATCGACATAATAATACTTTGGTTATTATTTACCGTTTCGCACTAACTTTGTGAATCATTGTAATTTTTAGAGGTATATAAATAAAATGACTTTGTTTTTATTTTTATATAAGTTAAGTTGGTTGTGTCAATAAAAAATGGTCCATAAAACAAAGTAATTTAAAGTAAAAAATGAAGTGGTTTTTATTTATTTTATTACAAGGTAATTTTATTTTTATATCTCTTAGAAATAATAATACATTATGGATAGTATATTAAAGTGATTTTTCATAGGAGAAAATTGGATTGAATAAAACGTTAAACGTCATTCTGTTCGCTGATTCGCAGTTTCATTATAATATGATATTACTTGTACGAGTATAGGTGTCAGTATAAGTTGTGTCCGTTTTGTCCAAATTTAAAAATGAGCACTGAAAACGGTAAAGGTTATACATACATCATTTGAAAAAAAAAAAATCTGCTCTTTCTAAATTCTGATTTTTATTTGATTACGAGCCTTCAAAATGGAATGTCAAGTAGATGAATGCGAGTGTTTTTTACAAATCTTTCTATTCGCGTTTAATTGAGGAAATAATGCTGCCAAAAGGGCTTGCTATATTTGCGCAGTTTACGGTGAAGATGCCATGAATTTTAGAATGATTTATTGTAATTTTTTTTCGTTGCGTCTTTTTGTTCTTCTAATTTGGATAAAAACGTACACAACTTATGTTAACACCCAATATATAAAATTAATCGATTTGAATATTAAATTAAATTCTCAACACCATTTCTCCACTGACTGATCCGGGCGCGCCAGGAGTATAAAATTACTGATAAACGATTATGGAGTTTCGCTTCACTATGTCGGTGTACAAAGTATAGATATATATATAAAATGTGTATGTTATATTAAATGTAAATAAAGTAAGTCTACAGTGCACAATATAATATGCTGTACATTTACATGCTTTGCGGTCTGAAATTCACTTTCACTCTGAACAGCTTCACTTATGATAATATGTATATGTAGACTAACGAACGAACTTACTTAATCAATTCTTCAACTTATGTTTCTATTTTAATTATTAATCATTAGGTCATAGCTAAAAACGTAACGCTTATTACATTACGTAAAAGATAAACACTTGAGATTTAAAGTATATAGTGTCATTATTTATTAATTATTATTTACACGGTTTCGCTCGCGTGGTATTAGAGAGAAGTTATTTAGGTAATTAATTATTTGTGTCGTTTATCAATAAGAGTTTTTTTTTTGTCTTCTAACTATCCCTATAAAAGAGAACCGCGCGCTGACCATGCTCTAGGACCCATTTCGTCTGCTCTGAGGTCTGAGAGATTGTTAGGACGATAAGGGTATTTGATTAGAATTGTTCGTACTGTTGGTATTTTTTTTATTATTATTATTTTTTTTCGTTTTTTACAATAAACATAATTATAAAACAGAGTATTGAAAAAATAAAGCATAATTACATATCAATGAAATACATATTAATAGAAAAATAGTAAACAGAAAAATCCCACAAAGGCATGGCCTGTTCGTGGGTATACAAAAAAATGTTAATGAATTTTTGCTCCTAAAGTAAATAATGGACAGTTATAACATTTTTGTATAACACAAGGAAGAAAAAATAAAATATTCTGTAAAAGATAATATGGTATTTTTTTATAGTAATTAAAAAAGGAAATAAAAAATATTTAAAAAAAACCCAAAAATATTCCTTATTATTAGAACAATTAGGGGTTTTGCGAGGGATTCAGTAAAATGACGAGGAGTAATCTCGCCTGAGTTCAATAGGGATCATGTTAGGATCTGTGTTAGGACTTTGCCAGTATTGTCTGAATAATTTGGTGTTCCTTTGTGCTTTGGTATAGGTACAAATTGTTTTTCTTCTGTTGTTTGAGTGCATGTTGTTCCGGGCAAATTATTCTATTGTTTCCTATATGTATTTGGGTTTTGTGTCGTTAATTGATTTGTTTGTATTACTGCGTTCTTCTTCTCAATTTGGAACTAACACTGTACATGAAACTGAAGAAAGACACAAGTCTTTATGAACAATTTCGGAAGGGGAGTGGATGCTTTCATTTATGTATTTATTTTTTTATTTACACACATAAATTTACTGTACATTATTTGAGACATAAGTCCCAACTTCATAGGAATAATAGTCCTGTATTGAGATGGGACATTGTATCCCTATGAAAGAAATACAATAATCCGTTAGTCTTTGATGACGTAGCTTCGTTATTCTGTTTACAAATCCAAAAATTCTACCATACGTGTACAAAACTAAAAGTAAAAGCAGACCAAAATAATCATATTTCAAATATTAACAATGAGGAAGTTCGGTGTCTTTTTTTGATTTTTTATTTGTTGATAGAATATAAGCCAATTAAAAAAATATGTATTTTCGTATATTGTATTATCAACGCTATGATATTTTAAAGCTTTGTATTTCTGAAATAACTCCTCTTGTGACGTCAGAGGTTCTTAACTGTCAGTTCTTCCGATTGGTTTGTTTACGGTAAGCAAACCGGATATTCTTCACATCTCTCATATGATTGATTGGTTCATTTGAACCAGTGACGTCGTTCAAAGTAGTGCGTTTTTATTAAAATATATTTTATTATTTTTTTCGTACATTTTCAAGAAACTATGGTGTACAATTTAATGCTCTCATTCTTTACCGCGCGCAAAAAAACATTTTTTGTATCCAAAGGGCTGAAGTACCCAAAATAAATGAATTTTAAATGGATTCTTTTTGACATCCCGTCTTACTGCCTACTTATTTTCAAATACTGTTTTTAATTGTTAAAACATAATATTTTTATCATAATATTTTTTTTGTTCGGGATGTAAAATAAGTATTCTTTTTACTTCTCAACTCTCCGGCTATTCCTATGGCAAAAATTATGTCAATCGGTCGCTCCGTTGAGACGTGAAGGAAACACAAACAAATATCAAACACACTTTTGCATTCAAAATGTTAGTATGGCAGTATAAAAAAAGTATATAATCGATTTAATTTTTGGTTTTTACTTTAATGTAATACTATTTTTATGCATATGCATTGTGCATTACTAAGTTCTTCAGTTATCTTTCTAGACTTGCGTCTGTGTTAAAGTAACTTTATTTAATTAATGTTTTGTCATATTTTTTGACAAAGCTTACAAATACCTTATAAGTTATATAAAAAACGTAATTACAAAATATGCTTGTCAGTGTGTTTTCATCCTGTTCTTAACCCAACTGAATGGGAAATTTTCATAAATTATTTTATTAGCTGATAAATTAAAATAAAAAATAACAAGGCTTTCAGTCCTATTCTTTTAAAAATATGTTGAGAAATAAGGTAGATATAAAAGATTGAATTCTAGTCATTTGAATAATGCGAAAAACGTACAATTTGTGATCGTATCAAGTATTGGATGCTGTGTGACGTCATTGATTGTTTTTTCCAAAATGTCTATGGTTTTCACAGATCTAAAACTACCTATTTCTATTAATCGTTTGTTTGCGTTTAAACGTTGTTACGAGCACGCGGTGTCAGGCAATTAAAAGTATTAAAATATATTCAGCTTAAAGCAATGCTAACTGCCCCCACTGTGAAGCCAGTCATTAAGAATCGAAATGTATTTAGAAGATGTTAAAAAATACTTAAAATAATAAAAAAATCATGGAAATGTTATTAGTTTTTATTATCATCAATGTCTGGAATGCGGAAGGCAAAGTGGGTGTGAAAGGAGTAGAGATGGGCGTTTTGGATATTTAATAGAAGTAACAGTTACCGTTTCACAAATTTAAACTGTTTCGGACCGCAGCTCCTAAATCAAAACGAAAATAATGGGATCCTAAGGGGGTGGGGAGGAGCGTCCACGACGGGTTTTGTGTTCTGCCCACGCAACATTTTTATGAAAATAATTTAATTTCTGAATTAATATTGAAAGAATCATCATCATTTCCTTTTCGCACCTAATGGTGCAAAGACCACTGCAATCGCAGCGTATCTTGATCATTTTTTTGTTCCATAAAGATAAGATGATCAGTCTTACGCTGCAGGTACCAGTCCAGGGACCATGGAGTATTCTGGTCTGAAAACACCCTTTTAAATAAATATTTTATATCAACCATGTCGGGAATCGAACCCGAGACCTCTCGCTTGGTAGGCAAATGCACTGATCTTTGCACCACGAGGCTGACAAATTGAAAGAAAAACTGTTAAAATAACTGTTTTTAACAGTTTTTTTTCAGTCAGAGGCTTTTCGTTCAACTAGGAAAGGGTTAGGCATTACAATTCCTACTTTGGTTTTTTTACCAATGTCCTGCACTTTCAAACATCCATATAGGTAAATAGCGTGTTTTCGGAAAGCGTCTGAATTTTATTACAATGTTTTGTTTTTGAAATTATATTTGTATATATATATTATTACATTATATTACATATTTTGTTTGAACGAAATATTTCCAATCAGAAAATGTGCTGGTATGAGAGGATATTATCTATAATAACACAATAGTTTAAATAAAAATTTGATAAAATAACATCACATATCACTCGTCACACGGGCTGTAAGAACTGTTTTATTTGGGTGTTTTTTAAGTACGTACATGTTTTGTATATTTTTTAGATCATTAGAAAGTGAATTGTAAAAATTGATTGCTGTATACAAAAAACTGTTTCTTTTTCTGTTGGTCCTAGGTTGTTCTGTGTGCTCTGTGGTTCTAGTATATTTATTAAAATTGAATGTTACTTTAAGTGCTTAAGTTATTGTTCTTTGTGTTGATTCTTGCATCTGTTTACTTCATTGTGACCATATTTTAAATCCATATACAAACTGTGGAAGTATAAAAGCTTTGTATATCATTAATTTTGAAGTTATGTCAAAGACATCTGTTCTTCTCATTATTCCAATAGTTGGACCTAGTTTTTTATAACTGCTTTGATATGTTTTGTCCACGCTAATTTTTCATCCACTTCCAGACCCAAGTACTTTACATTTTCTGTTTGTTTAATTTGCTCATCTTTAATTATTAGGTTAAGTTTTATAGGGCGTTTGTTTATTTGTTTTATTATCATATTTTTAACCTTATTTGTATTTATTGTTAATGAGTTATTATCTAACCAGTACATAAATTTATTCAGATCCTCATTGATTTTGTTTTGCAGTTGGGTTTCATTATCACCACTATATATCAATAAAGTATCATCTGCAAATACAAAATACCTCCCTGATACATTTGAATGTCTAAGGTTATCAAGATACAATAAATACAATAGGGGGCCTAATATAGACCCCTGAGGGACCCCTATAGTTATAGGTATTTTATCACTCATGTAATTAAGATTCTTTGCCGTTGCCTTTCTTCCCCTTATATAGCTTTCTATTAGCTTTAAGGAATTTCCCCTGAAACCCAATCTTAATAGCGAGCATAATAGAGTGTCATGATCGACAGTGTCAAAGGCTAGATAAGTCGATACAAATTGGAATCACGTAAATATATATATATATATATTGTTTGACGTTAAAATTTTATTTGTATAACTATCTAAAATAGATACATTACACATACTAGATCATTTAAGATACTGCTTTTCGTGTGAGTTCTTTACAAAGTATCACCGATCCGATGTCGCATATGTCTTGCCTAAACTTCTGCATTGCGTTTCCAGCTGTTGTCTCTGAAAGCTGAAAGAGGGGTAATGCATCAACGGATAAGAGATATCTTGAAATGTTTCATGAGATCTTGAACCACCGTGACCCGTGAGCATTTTGAGCTCAAAACCGGCTTTCTCCGTTCTCCTGAAATCAAAAGCATGGTGCTGGGGAAAAGAAAATATTTTAAAAATAGTACCAATACACTAATAATAATAAAAAGTAATATAACTACTATCTTCCCTTCATGTAACAAAAACGGATCTGGGTTCAGTGTATCAATGCAATGCCCTGTGCACCATTATGTGCGGAAAGGAAATGATGATAATGGAATACTGTGTATTATTATGATTTTATGTGTTTGTGTTTAAATTATTTGTAAAAGTACTTGACGTCTTTATTGTTAGGTATCAAATATAGTGTAAGAAAATATGTCAATAAATTAATGTTTTCAAATAATAAATCACTGAAGTTAGATAGTCTATCGATAGTAATCTATATCGAATAATTTAAGTCAGTCAGACCCTTTGCAAACCTAGAAGTCCGATTATCTCAGAATTGGTTTTTCAGAGATATCCCACTATTGCTTTGGGGTAGCGATATATATACAGTAATGTCTTAAAACAGAATACAAATAATAATATCGTTTTTTTATCGTAGTTGTTCAAAATTCAATTCTACTGAGTTTGGTAAAAAGTTCATGATGAAATCTCTTGAATGCTGTGTAATAAACTATCGATCGAAATTGAAGAAAATAAAATGCCTTAGCTGCAAGGTGTGGCTTTTAAGAATTCTCGTTAGACATTTTCTTGGAAAATCTGAGTTAAAATTATTATGAAACTGATTTTATTTATTTACTTTGTTTGTTTAAATTTTTTTTTAATTCGCTTGGTTCGAGTTTTGTTTTGATGTATTATTATGTATATACATATTAAATCGTCATCACATTTTTGTCCCGAATTGAGTTTCAGTAACTCCTGGGAATATTTGGTGTTATTATTATTTTGTATAATAAATAATAATAACGTAAATTTAAAGACAACAAATAATACTAACACGAAATTTCATAACTTCTGAAAACACATTGAAATACTTTGGAACGAGTTGTTCATCAGTGCATAATTTATTAATACACATTCAATTGCTTTCATCTTTATTCATTCTCTCTCTCTCTCTGTCCGATGGCGCTACAGCCCATATCGAGCTCTGGCCTCCTGCAACTTTCGCCTCTAACTCTGTCTGTCCTCAGCCGCCGTCTTCCAATTATCCACCATCTTTATTAATTAATTAAAGTTAATTTCGATTACAGTTCATCAAAAGCGAATTTCGAATTGATCAAATGCACTTTAAAAATCCCTCAATCGCTACTCTGCATTATATTTTTGTCCCCAACATACTATATTATAATATCGAGGGTATATCGGTAAAAAACGTTAACTCGAAAATATGCGTATTTGGCTTAATGATGCAGTTTTGTAAAGTTGTTAACGCTCTATAAACTGGTAAAATACACTAACACATATTAAATTTCATATACCTGTAGTTTTCAAAATAAATTTAAGGTTAAGTCGTATACCGAGTATTTTACTTCGGCTAAAAGCTTTAAATAACTTAATATAAAATATGACACGGAAAAATTAAAAACATAAAAATTTAACTGGATGTATGTTCTCCCTTTTTATTTAATTATTTAAAAAAAAAAAAAAAAATTGTTTTGTTTTCCGCATGTAAAAAAATTAACATTATTATTTACTCACGGGTGTTCGTAAAAAATTTCGGTAAAAAAAATATTTAATATGTATAAAAGTTCCCGGTCATCGCACTGATTTTTTCAGCGTCTTTTTTTATTTTATTTTTTATAAATTTATTGCAAAAAAATACTAAACTTACTTAATAACAGGGAATCTATATAAAACTAATTAATGTAAAATGAAAACGGAGTGTTCTCTGTTTATGATAATCTCCATCTTACATGGCTCAGCCTGTTCTAAGATGGAGATTGTTTATCTTTAGAGCATAAGTCTTTAAACTGTATTTTAATGTTACTATATCATTGTCGACTGTTTGTTTCTTTAAAATAAATAAATAAGTAGTCCTATACTAATAAAACAATAACATAAAAAAGAAAAACTAAAACTACTTAATTATAAATGCCTAGCTTAACAAATGTAAGAAATTAGATATCGTTATTATACAAATATGAAGTATATATATGTGCCAAGAATACATGTTACTTAAACATAAATAATAAAGTATAATATGTAATTTAAAAAAAGGTGATTTTCACGATAGACGCATATAATTTATTCATAACAACAAACAATTCAACCGTTTTTTTATAAAATAAGTTTGATAAATATATGAGAGGGAAATATGGAAATCTGGTGCAAGAAAAAAGCTGTAAGGAGACCGATTACGTTATAGGTTCCATAAATTCATATGCACTAAGCCAAATATTCAGAGGAATTACAATTGTTTGGTATAAAACAACTATTATCGATATTATTCCAGGCCGATTACCTTCAACCTATCTTTGTGGTACCTTAAGATGAAAGAATTGACAAAAATGGAAGACTTGGATTTGGAACATCATAAAGAAAAATTGTGAAGAATTCTTGGAATCGTCGCGCGTCATTGTGAAAGTTTTTATAAATAATCGTTAAATATCATAATCATAGGCAACTTCCATCATCCAGCGCACCAATATTAAAGAACATCCTTATCGCATCAAAGGTAGTACCATTCCCGTGCTCCTTTCCTCTATTCAAATACTTCAACTTTGAACAAAATTGAATGATATGCATTTTTACATTAAACAGTCCGCTATTTGTTGGTTACAATATCTGAAACAATAAACACCGTAAGGTGGAAGGTCAGGAATAAGTTTTCCTGTAAATCAATATAAAATATATGTTATCTTTCTCAATTTCTCCCCCTTTCATCTTTCCTCTTTATTTCTTTTACCCATTAATTAATTTTATTGATTTAAGGTAATTTATATACAAATACAATTATTTTTTTTTCTCTATATCTCTCTTTTTGTAAATATATTTTGCATGTTAAATTACAGAAATATCATTTTTATTTTATTGATTGGTTAGCAAAAATTGCCATTTGTCAATAAGCCCGACAAAGAAAAATTTACTTTATGTACAAAAAGTTATATAATCCGTTAACATTTGCAGCAAAATAGAATAATCCAAGGAAAATAAGAGTGCAAATCCTAAAACTGCATCACAATTGATACATCTTAAACAAAGGCAACACAGGTTATTCTACCTACCACGATGCCGAAACAACCTACCAATAGCTATGATGGTAGGAAGAGCCATCTCCTTATTTAATCACACCTATAAATATAAATAAAAAAAACGATTTTTGAATGTAATGTGAGTTAATTTTACTGGACTATTTTTTGATTTCATTTATTAGTTTTGTATACAATTTTGTAATATATTAAGGATGAAATGGATGCATTTTAAATAATATTTTCCTTACCATTGTTTATAATAAATAAATGTGGCGCTGTGGCGCAGTTGGTAACATTGGTATTAAGCTGGTGTCGCAGATTCCATTCCCGTCAGTTCCAAGAAAAATTCAAACATTTTTTTTTTCAATTGGTCTGGGTATTGTGTTGTATTACTCATATTCTCTCTTTCCTACCTGCTGATAAGCCTCTAAAATAAAGGCTTATATAAAAAAACGTTTTCATGTCATAATCAACTCATACTCGTACCATAAAAATTAGTATATATTTTAACGAATATTTTAAAAACAACTGGTTATAATAATGCGTTTTTTTTATTTTAGTTTTTCAATTTATTTAAAAAAAGATTTACACAATAGTCTTAAAATTAAAAGTCCTGCTGAATTGTAAACATACAACTAGTCAGCAAGTTCTTATATATTGCTTCGATTGTTTCATAATTAACCTACATTCATTGTTATTTTATTTGTAAAACAATAAGATTGCAAAAAAATATCAATTTTGGGAAGGATCAGAAGATTTATTGATAAGGACTCTTGCAAAACTATTTACAAAGCAATTATTGAACCACACGTTAACTACTGTAGTAGCATTTTATTTTTATCAAACAAATAAAACATAGATAAACTAACTGTATTACAAAATAAAGCCTTTAGAATCATTTTGAAAAAAAACAGATACGCGAGGGTAAAGTCGATGGTAAATGAAATGAAATAATTAACATAACAATACAATGATATTTGTTCATAAAATTATAAACTCTAATAAAAAAACAGAATTTTGGAAAAAAATTGATCGGAACCAGCATTAACACGATCACAATAATAGAGAAAAAAACAAAATTAGACTTCCATTTAAGAAAATGGCAAAGTCACAAAATTCAATTTTATTTAAAGCAATTAAAAAGTATTACGAAATGGAAAAAAATATTTATGAAGAAAAAAACATATCAAAATTTAAAATAATGGTCAAGACATATGTGATAAACAATTTATAAATTAAATATATTTGCAATGTTATTATTAGAACATACATAACAATATGTATGATATGTATGCCCTACTTTAAGATTTAAATAAAAAAATAAACTTTACATATTATAACATATTTTATATATTTTATTATATTAAAACAAAACGTAGTGAAATGGTAAATGTTGCAAGATGAATATGAACACCTAACACCAGCAAAAAAATCTCGTAAATGTCTTAACTTTTTATTTCCTTCTCGAAAAGGTTCTTCGTTTCTATTTTAATATCTGTTAAACTTGATAATATTTTCCAACAAAAAATATTTTATAAAATATCGATACTGTAATCTAATTTCGTTACAGAAATGTCAATTCGACGTGTTTTTCTATATTAATTAAGCGCTTGACAGCTTACGACAGATTTATTAACGTAGTTATCTCAGATGTTGAATAATAAAAATGGAATATTCCAAAGAGTTTTCATATAATCTTATTTCGGTATCATCTATTAACCTAAATTTTAAACGAAGACATGGCTGAATAAATAAAGCTGACAGGCAAAGTTGTGTTAGATAACAATGATTTTTATGGTAAATTGCAAAATTATATATTTTGTACATGTGCATAACATTTGACCCGGGTTGAGGTCCCGTAGTATAGTAGCAGACTCACGGATCAGAGATCCAAGGTTCGAACCCGGTCCACCGCAGCTTGTTTTCCGTTTTTATCCACAGCTATTATCGACTTATTAAAAATTAATGAAATCGTATTATTTGAGTTAATTATGAGACCGCAAATGTTTATTTTATGAGTACCTTTGTAAAAAAAATATTTTACAACATAATAGGTTCATTCAATATCAATAAAGTGGTTTAGTCAAAATGACATTTTATATCTTAAATATAACGGATAGCTTTTTTAAGAAAGGCATATGACTGTCTTGGCATTCATAAGGCTTATGACTTGTTATTTTATTAACATTAACGGCAAATCTGCATTTTATAAAAATTTATAATACTAACATATTTTTTTTTTTACTCCATACTTTTCCAACACGCCCTAATATATCAGATACGTGGGAATAACTACTGCCGAGTTCATTAAGTCTGTTCAACACGGCATTACAAGTAAACACTGTCCGTGCATTGTTGTTACAAAACGGTGGCAACTGTTTAGTCATTCTTCCAGGCACCCTGAAGTTGATGAGAGATAAAAGTTTCGGGCAATCCCATATTGAATTTACAATTTCAAATAAATTTAATTTTAAATGTAAGTCCATAATTTTTCTTCTATCGTTGTTTTAACAAATTTAATGTTTTTAGTTAAAAATCGAAATTTAAAAATTCATGACTGATTCTAAGTTTAAAATGTATATACCTTTAGAACTTTTTCTTGGACTCTTTCAAGAGAATTTTGGTGACAGTTGTAGTAAGGAGTCCATATTGTAGAACATTTAAAATAAGAAATATGGATGTCCACGCATTTACAGGGCTTATGACCTGTCATTGGCTGGTTTAATAAATAATAATAATCATGGTTTATTAACAAAAATAACAATTACTTACAGTTAGGTAGTATATTTCTCTGGATCATGTCTAGTCTGCCTAACTAGGTACAACCTGTTTTAAAGCAGACATTTTTATACAAATAAACAATAATATTACTACCTTTTGGTTAATGAACTAAACAGTTATACAATAGTTATTTATACCATTTATTATGTTAGAATTTTTTTGAGTAAATTTTCCGAATTTTCTCGACCTAAACGCAGTCACCAATTTTTCACAAATTTAATAAATTGAATCCCGGTCATGGTTTTGCAATGTTTGGGTAAAATATTGAATATTTTGGGGCCCAGAAACCTGAAATTTCTTTGCTCGAATTCAGAGTTTGTGGTAGACCCCATGACTCATTCTCTAGTTTGACTTCTGGTAGTGTGGGAGTGTTTCTTTTGGGATTTGATAGAATAATTTGTTTTCACAAACCCCATTATTCAAAAAATATAAAATTGCCTTTTATCTAAGATCTCAAATTCCTCAAATAACTTGACGCTGGGGTACCTGAAGGGCTTTTTTAGAATTATTTTAGTTATTGATATTTGACCAGATTCGAAAGGTTTTAATATCGATTACATTGAAATATTGATTTATTCTTTCACAATTTCTGTAAATATTTCTTTAACTTTTGTACATTTTAAAATTAAAACATGCATATTTCATTAATTTAATCAAATTTATGTTATAATCTGTCTAACGCTTTTATCCCGGATGTCAATTCAAATGTACAAAAATTTTAAAAAAATAACTCTGTCTCCCGTAATTCAAAAGCGGCGAGTTTATTTTTTAATTACTGGAACTTCTGAGTACACCCTTTTTGTATACGTCGGTAATAAACATTACTAAAAAAAATATTTTTAACTTGGCAGCTGACTTCTGTCTTGTTTGTTTGTTTGTTTTTGAGAAAAATATCCTTATTAATCATATTATGTAAGGCAAGTTTTGAGCATATTTCAGTAAAATTAAATTAATTTGGTTTAATGAACATATAATTTAAAATAATAACTTGTTTTAAATTAATTTTGTATGCTAATTATTAGTTTGAGACCCATTGTTTTTAAAAAATACAAACGTAAAATAATTTCTGAACACTTATTTGTTTATAAATTTGTATAAACCACTTAATTTTTTTTAATTACACTTCGACCGGTTTCGAGGTTACTACCTCATCGTCGGGAATTTAACTAACTTATAATTACACGCGTTGCTATTTATATAATAAAATATTGTATGAAAGAGACAGAAAATTGAAAGAAAGATAGAGAAAGAAGATAAAATAAATCATAATGGGAATAGTTTTAAAAAAGGACTCGAAGTTAAATTTAATTGATTATTTATTATTTGAAGTTTTTGATTAATGGCTTTACTAATATCTAATCGTTCTAAATTATCTAAACAAAAACCATATTTATTGACATGCAAAATTTCTACACGTTTCTAAAAGTTAGTTAAATTCCTGACGCTGAGGTAGTAACCTCGAAACCGGTCGAAGTGTAATTAAAAAAAAAACGTTTATACAAATAAATGTAAAATGTCATACCACAAAGTGAAAAATGTTTTTGATAACAATAATATAATTTCTAAAGTCTAAAAGACAAAAAAAAACACAAAAAATCAGGACAAAAAAATACTTCCTTTAGGTCTGAAAGGGTTAAATGACTATATTTTTTAGTATAATATATTTGATTTATATATTTATTTTCTAGAAAACTTTTTATTTTCATCAATATAAGGTAAAGGAGACACTTTAATAGGTATTAAAATCACGAAAGATAAGATTTATACAAATTATTTCATCATTTTCATTCTTAGCCTGTATAGTGTCTACAAAGAGCCTACATTCTTCTCTATCGGCTGCTAACTCCTGTGCATTTTCTCAATCATGTTGGGACATGAACTGGCGTCGGATGGCCAGTAGTGACGTCTAGAATGTAGAGAACCTGATGCTTTGTAAAGCAGACAAGCGCGGTTAAGGCTCTCGGAAGGCATTCGAAGTATATGGCCCAGCCAACTGTATCGCCTTCGCTTCGTACGAGTTTTTTTTGGAGTTTGCCGAGTCCATTATTATTATTTATTATGAAATTCTTCTCTCACTTTATACATTCCATTGTTAGATCTGACTTCCTTCACATTTATGCGTTTTCTCGTGCATTATTCCCACCTTTGACCCATCCACTTTCGATTAGGTGTTAATAAATTCGATACCATGTCTAAGTCGGTTGTAACTCAGCGTCAGCCGTAACGTGTATAAAAAGTCTTAGTGATCTATTGTCATCGAATTGACGAGTTCAGTTCATTGATCCGTAATCTAATATATGTGTACATTCAAAAGAAAAGTTCCACTAACCACGTAGATTTCCTTTTCTCTTTTTATTTTTTAAGAGCAGTCATCAAGGCGAAAACACTGGTCCAGGGTCTTCTCTTCATCAAAGTAAATAATTATTACCGAATAAGGAAATCAAGTGGAGATAAGTTTGCCTCGTTCTGATGTAGTAGTTAAACACATTAGAAAAAAAAACAGGAATATTTCGCAGGGAACCAAGTCCAGTAAATACAGTGGTTAGGGAATGCGATCTGGTTTTTTTTTATATCAAAAAGTCACGATCAAGTCGCGAGACGTGACCGGGCAACCAACCGTTATTTTCACTCTGGAATAATCTATAAAATTCGCCAATCACACCGAAATGTGTCTACTAGTTGACTTTAACAAACCAGCTACGCGTCCAAAATGGCTGAAAAACAGATGAATTATAAAAATGTGTAACAATATAGGAAAAAATGCAGGTAAGAGGACTCTAAATGTAGTGTCGCGGACTCCGAAACAAGAGGTCTGCGGTTTGTAACCCCGCTCTTCCGCAATTTGATTCTCATTCTCACACGGTTATTTACGACGGAGAAACGGTCTAGAAATTGAAATATTTGGGTTAGTGACCGACTGAAACAAGTTTTTCAGCCAAAACCGAAACCCAATTTCGGCTTCTGGTCTAGTTTCGGTCGAAACCGAAACTTTTTAAAATATGTTGAAAGTCACTTCAAAACGCCCAAAATCAGGTGTATTTATAAAAATTTTAAGAAATATTTGTTTCTTTACTTTATTTATTAAAAGGAATCAACAGCTCGTGAAAAACCACTAAAAAAAAACAAAGTGTTCATTGTTAAATGGCGGACTGATTGCCACTAGCAATTGCTTACAACCTCAACAAAAACAAATAAAATAATAAATCAATGCTAAAAAAATAATAAAAAAGTTAAATAAACACTAACAGTAAAAACCTACTGTAATAATGCGTCAACCTATAGAGAAGCCCCATCACTTTGTTTCATAGAACGCAACATGCGTGTAACGGTTCTGCTTGGCTTTGTTTGTAAATAACTTTGATATTTATGTTATAATAAATAAACATCGACTATGGTGAATTGCAGTATATTTGGTTGCAGCAGTTAGAGCGTCAGAGGTGTTAAAGGAGTGAGTTTTCACAGGTAATTGATTTCGAATAATTTCCCATGATTTACATTGATTTTTGGCATTTATTGTCCCGACACGTGTATTATGTTGCTTAAAAACTGTCCTTATATCAACATATTTACTTCAGATACTATTTTTTCTTAATTTAGGGGATACATTTGTGAATTAAAGTATGTTAACTGTAGATAATGACAGTTGATTGCGAGCAATATGTCGGGGCCGCACTAGGCATCCATATAAAATTTGAGTCTTTATCGAGTAGAGGTCGATTGAAATTTTCATCGAAAATAGCAACGTTAACCCTGAAATTTACGACTCAACGACTCGCCGTTTCGGGGATGTGACGGACAAACAAAAAAACTCAACTCAGGACTTTGGTTGCATGGAGTTAGGATTTATGTCTCAATAAATGTAACATAAGTATTTTGTGAATAAATAAATAAAAAAATAAACCTACACATGTATTTTCAGTTTTAAAAAATAAAGATAGGCAAATTATAGAAAAATAAATTTGAATAACCCTGCAATAATAAATACACAGGTACATATTAAAAAGTATTTACAATGTAAATTAATATCCATTTGGAAATTCTCGACCTGAGTACGGCCAATTGTTTTGCTGCGAACTGTAGCTAACTTAATACCCAATAGTAATAGAATAGTTATCCTACAGCTTGGCGCATTATTACTCTGAGGTAAAATCATTATATTAGTTATGTTATCTATTGTTTACATTATTAACATTTTTATTTATCCAATTGCATATTCCAATCATTCATTCATACTATAGAAATCTACAGACCTACATGTTGAAACGGATCAGAAATCTAGTGGTAATGCGCGGACTAAACTCAAAGGCGTTGTTTATACTTCAAAGTTTCGAAAAACCTTTCATTCACTTTTATATGGCGGATGACTTGCCAAATTGAACTACGTGAAGTCTACATATTGAGAGTCTAGGAGCTAGGGCGGGACGAGGGGTAAATGGGACCTATTTATAGCATCGGGGGAGGGTGTCAGGCAGGAAACAAAATGCTTCCTGATTAGTTGAAATAAGCATGGCGGACGCGTGATAGTAAAAAAATTAATTGGGGAATCCCGGGCCCATAAATAAGTAGGGATGGGAAAAATGTAAAAAGAGAACATATTTGATTTGAAACGTAACGTGTAACGTTACAATGTTGTCAGGTAATCAGCATTTAGCCACCTTCAAGAAACGCCTGAAATATTACTAAACACCCTCAGAATCCTGAACTCCTTGTATTTTAATGTTTTTTAAAAATTTATATTTTTATCCCTTTTCTTTCCTTAATTCATGTTTCTCTCTCGTTCCAAACTCATTATCTGATTCCACATTTCTCATCATTTAATGTATAAAATAATGTACTTCTAAAGTTAATATATGTAATTATAATAATAAAAATACTTTATAGTTTTATTCCACATTTATTTATTTATTTATTTTTTAAATTTTACCAGTGACCGGGTTTCGTCGTGACCGACATCGTCTGACTGGTGTCGGTCTGGTCTGGTGACGATGTCGGTCACGACGAAACCCGGTCACTGGTAAAAAAATTATAAAAAAATATTGATAAAAGTGGAATAAAACTATAAAGTATTTTTATTTTTATAATTAAAATGCAGTTCCACCAAGAAATGTCAGTTGAAAAACTCAATATAATAATATATAAGCTTTATTTCCCAATTAAAAATCAGCTGTAATTTTTAATAAATTAGGTTTTTTTGTGTATTTATTTTCGTTTTTTAGTAAAAAAAATTGCCCAACTCTTCTTTTGACCAATCTATTTTTTTGGTGGCTGGAAGATATTGCTTTTAGCATCCTAATACTCTAAACTACTTATTCTTTGTGCTTGAAGTTTTAAATGAAATAAACAGTTAAAATTTACCGTTTTCCCAACACATATTTTTTTAATTTTAAAAACTTCCATAGAGTTTCCCCAAAAAATAGCACCATATTTCAAAATTGAATATACTTATGCATAATAATAAAACCGTACGAGTTTACTTAAATAATCGTTAAATAAAATATGAAATATAATAAACGGCAAAAAATTGATCGGTAAATTTGTTTATTTTTAGCGCTTTTTGGTTTTTTGTTATGTTATACATGAAACTTATATGTAACAGTTATACTACAGTATACTCTATATAGTAGTAACTTTAAGTTATCAACTATAAAGGCACAAATATGAAAGATCTTAGAACTTCACACTATAGTCAACAAATTATGTGTCATGCGGCCGAGTCATAAGATGCACCCGAGTACAGCCGACTGTAAACCGAAACATCCCCGAAACTCGTTTTATTGGCTAAAACTGGCCGAAACCGAAACTTCGGTCGGTCACTAATTTGGGTTGGTCAAAAAACGCATACTTCTCTTTTTTTTAAATATCCAAAAAGGCGATTATTTCATGTATAAATAATTCTTATAGTTTCATGTTATTTTTGTTCAGTTTCTTGTATATGTGTTTCTTCTCGTGACTTTTGTAATTAGCTTAGGCCGTATATTTATAATAAATAAATAAATGCAATTGCTTTGCAAGTATTAGCAAATATTCCAATTTTGCACCTCGGATTAAAAATAATTTAATTATCGTTGCATTTTTTATACGACATGTCAATCAAAAAGATTTCTCTGAATTTTACAAGCTATAACATGTTTCACTCGCAAATTGTGAAATTAAATATGTTTATTTCGTTGCACAAATATTACAAGGTATGTCAATAGTAAATATAATAATAACGAGTTAATTAATGTAACTTATATTTATATAAAAGGTGCTAAATGGCTGTTTAAAAAAAACTGCATTTCACGTGCAATGTTCCAAATTAAAAAAAAAACACGTGGGTGTGTTTTGTAAGAAACATTTTATGAATTTTTAATTTTAAAAAAAATTAAAGTGAAAACATGCTTTGCACATTTTTATATAATATTCCCAAGGACTTTTTGTAAATTAACTCATTTACGGACATGCAGATAACAATTGTTTTGTTATTAAATAGATTCAAAATTTCCCTATTTTCACATAAAAAAGAATCAAAAGTGACTGTTTTTTTTTAGTAATTCTAAATTCTCATAAGCAAGTGCTGGATTTTACCTGATAAACGGTTTCAAAGGCAACATAAAACGAGCATTTTCAAACGTTTCTGAGCAAGTAAAATAATAAATATTTCGCAGAGTCTAAATATCACTAAAGATTTTTCTCTTTTTCATTAACGAAGCGTAATCGTTAAACATTTAAATTCAAACCTAGACAGAAATGTGAATTATAAATTAATATAAAATCTGTAAAGTGATTACTTTTGTCTGGTTATAATACGTGTAATTTCCATTCACGTTTTCCATTTGTAGCTGCAAGAAATGAAATTTACTAGCAAACTATTTCATTCATTAATTTTAATTGTAAATAGGGTTTAAAATTCCAACCACTAGGGCCCTCAATCTATAGTTGTAGCTGTAATTTAATTCCGATCTGTTATTATAATTTACCGTAATTAGAAGCGGGGAATTATAATCGTCACCACTTATGCGCTTTGTAGCTGCAAGATGTCTTTGGAATATTTTCTCAAAAATATATCTGTAGCCTTAAAGGACAAATCACACACATTGTACGAAATGTTCAAGAAACAAGATTTTGTGATTGTGCGGTTTCTAAAACATGATAACTTTTTAATCAAATGAGATTTTTTTAGATCTATAACGAACATTCAATGAAACATAAAAATTATTAATAAAAATATATATTAAAACAGGGTATCTGGGACAACTGATGTTTTTCGCACTAAAACAAAATAAAATTCAGATTTTTATTTTATCTTAAAAATGCATTTATATGACAAAAGTGGACTTTGGTGTCTTAAGGTGTCTTAATTAAGTGGAATTTTTATATGTGTATTTCTTCTGTACGTGTGATGTCATTGAACTCCTCCTAAACGGCTTAATCGATTTACCTGCGGTTTTCAGTGAAATGTAGATCTTTGCACTGCGCGTGTTTGTAGGCATTAAATTTTTCAATCGAATTAATCTGTAATAAAAAAGCTAGGATCATATCTTTTTTTCATCGACCTACCAGGGTTGCATTTGATTAGAATGCATTTACAAAAAAAATGGAAGGATGTTGTTTTTTTGTATTTAAAAAAAAAACCGTTTTTGAATGTTTATGAACAACATTCGCTTTTTATAAATCCCAATTAGATTATTTCCTTAAATTTCTCATATTTTTTTCCCCATTTTTTTTCCTTATTGGATTTTTGGTAACATTAAAATTATATTAACCGACATTTGATACATTTTTGAAAATCGCAATCCTAAATGAAGTACGTTCCTGTTGTTAAAAGACATTTGTTTGACATTTGCAAAATCAATTCAGTATTTAAAAATGATTATTTTATGTTTTGGAACTCAACCGTAAAAAAGTTCCTAGGTACCTTCTTAAATTCAATATTTGAATATTAATAATTTTTAATTTTGGAATAAATTTAATTTTTGAATCTTCAATTTTTTAATCATTTTCAATCATAAACAAGTAACTGGGTACCTACTTATTAATGAAAAGTCTTTCAAGCTAATAGCAGGCAAGCCAACATTTAAAAAAAAAAAAATGGGCATATCTTTTTCACTTAGTGTTCAGCATCTTCTTTCCCTGAACTATCCTGTCCTATGCTCAATAGCGTGATAGTCAAACATTTGAAAAAATACAGAAAATATGTTTAAGACACGAAGTATATATTCTCACAAACTAAATTAATTACGAAATCAAAATTATCAGTATTATAATTAAATATATTATTTATTATTATTTTATTGTTCAGCCCTGTTCTATAAGTTGTTTACTTGTGATCCGCTTGTTAAATGTTGTCAACTCCATCGTCAATAACTATTGCAACAACATGTTCGGTACATTTAGGCTTGTATCACTCAAATTTAGGTGCTTTGTCGAGAAAAAAAATGTATTAAGATAATTTTTGCGTTTTTAACTTCTAAACGGCAAAAATTCGACTCCCGTGTTTTATTATCTAAGGTCCAGATATCTTTATAAATTAACCATTCAAAAAAAATGTCTAGACTTGGTATTACATTCACAAAGTTTCTATATCAATTGTAAATTGTTATCAAGTCGAGTTAACAACGCTATCAATGTTCAAGGTTTCTTAAACCTTTATTATTTATTGCAATAAATTGTTTACCTGCCTTTCTAAAATTGATTTGTCTTTTCAATTTCGTTTATATGCACGATGTTTTATAGTTTTATCTGCTGAAATCATCTAGGTTTCCCTTTCTTAATTATATCGATTTTGACTGTCCAAAAATAATGTTTATCTCCATAGTACGAGTGCATAGTAAAAGTGGGATTTTCTATCACGTTTTTTACTTCGACGTATTTATGTACAATAACAACTTACACTAGATATTATTCATCTTTGTTTAGAATGCAACGTCACTATAGAGATTTCCGCGTTAGTTCGGCAAAATTAAATGTATTCAAGAAACTCATCATCATTTCATATCCGCGGACGCATTGAAGCTTATTGTCACTGAATTAATAAAGTTCTTGTTATCTAAGAGAATACCATGGTAAGCATTTTACTGGAAGGTGTTGTTGGGATTTCTCGGATCACCAGATTTACGACATTATCAATTACTTTATTTTTTGGCAAGTCGATTGTAATGTTGAAGCGTTAAAGAAAGTGTGCCCTAAAATAGGTTTTGATACCTCAGTGACGATGAAATTGCATTAGAATTAAATTATTTTCAGTTCTGTAATAACTCAACAATGTTTTGAGAATGTCCAAATGTTTGCAGATAGGCTGAATTTTCTCCCTAGGGAGTTATTTAGATGAGAGGGAAAACATTTTTAGGAAGGAAATATGGAAGTCTATTATGACCTGTCATTTTGATTTATTTATTTTATTTTAAAAGTATAATTATTCATTTTTACAATTTAAAAAAATATTTTTTTCACTTGTAATATTTTTACTAAAACTAAAATCTCACCAAGCCACTTTCTGTAGCTTGTTGGTGAAGATTATATTTATACTAACTTAATAATATTATTTACATTTATAAAAACAATAAATAACAGATAAAAATTAATAACCGGAAAGATCAGAATAAACATGTTTATACAAATATTAATATATAAATTATTTTTTAAAATTAAAATATTTACACATAAGCTCCTATTCATTTACGTAAAAATTCAGAATAAATAAAAAAAATAATAATCAAATAAAATTATGCTCATCGTTTTTCATCGTTTTTTGATGAATAAATTAAATTTGTTAGAAAAATATTTTTACCGTATTCGGTATTAATTTAGTTTCTAGTCAATATTTTTATAAACGCTTATTTGTAAATTTTGTACATAGTTTAATTTTGAATAAAAAAGCAGAGGCATTGAGCGGATCCTGAGAGGTAAGGATGACGTTTTAGTCTCTGATCATACATCCTCCTCCCCCTCATTTATCTGCATAGAGTTTGTATTCCTCGGGAATATTTTTGCTAAATTCCTATTATGCGCAGCTAACGGAGAGTCCCTCAGGACTCTTAAACAACTGCGGGTAGATGGTCGGCCACAACTTGTCTACAGGTAATTTGTAACACACTAACTCTTATGTCAGATTAAATCGCTCGAAAAGTTGAGATGCTTCCTGCTGCCCCCAGAGAATTTTTGGCAACTCCTTGCGCATTTTTAAACCTTCATAGTCAATATTATTTTGAGTTCCAGTCAGTTTCACCTTAGAAAGCCAAAAATCACTTCAACTTCTCGACCGTGGAAATTCTTAGTGTAATTATACTTTTCATCGTGCTATAAAGAAGCAGTCCGTTTTTTAACTTATAAATAAAAGGGAGAGTACTGAACAGAATTTGCTTTTTAAAATGAAGGATATTTAATTTATCTAACATAAATTTAACCATCGTATACGGACCACACCTTAATACCACTTGCATTGCCCTGTTCTATAAAACGTATTTTTTTATATTTTCTTCTTCTTCTTCTTTTAAATTATGTATCGTTTCCAAGAAACAAGACAGTAGCGCAGTCATTGAAGTATAGGATTACTTGATTTTATAGTTAGTTTTTTTTATTCTTCCTAAGAATCTTACTCTTTTCGCACTTTTAAAACAGTTTTTTCAATATGAGGCCCAAAACTTGTAGATAAGTATATTATCAAAATTTGTACCAAAATACTTCATTTTATCAACTTGTTCAACAAGTCCAATATTATTTTAAGAATTTGTCTACCATCCTCAGACCCTTCGATAAGGCAATGGTGTGATGATGATGATAATGATGCCTACGTGTTTCAACAATGTTAATAATTTGCAAAATATACCTACACACATAATATCGATATACATACAATCGTTTCTTATTTTCTTAAGTCGATAGTGAAAGAAACACAATCGCCTGATAAAAAGCTTTGACGCTCGTGGTGAAGTGTGACTTCGGATCTAAGACTCTGGTGGTTTATAAAGAATTAAATTATACATATTGTTACATTGTTAATATTGTAAAACCTGTTTCACACGAATCACACTTCTTTCTAGAAATTTGCTGTGATATAGAACTGGGGTTTCGGTTATTTAAAAGGATTAGCAGTAACAGTTACTGTTTCACAATTAAACTATTTTGTGAACAGTTTAGAGCAACATAAGCAAAACATCAAGCACAATCAACTGGTGGAACAGTTGAACAAAAGTCAATTAAACTGTTACTTTATTCGACCCGCGCTGAACTAAATTGTTATGTAAGAAACAGTTTCATTTACCTGGATTTTTTTCGTTTCCATGGGGAGTAAAACAGTTTAATTTAACATATTGACTTCTTTTTCTTTACAGTGATAGGTCTAAAAACGATTTCAGCTATTTCCAAAAAAATAAACGCATTAATATAACAGTTTATTTTTTTGGGAAACTGTTTCGGAAGAACATTTGTTTCTTTTTTTTACCATCTCAAGTATAATGAAAATATGAATTGGAGAGCACAAGGCAAAAATGGGTTCATTAACAAATAATTCATTTTACATTTAAGTAAATGGAAAAATTATTAAATCCTTGTTTCTGAGGTAATGGGTGGACAATATGTTTCTCTTTTGGGTAATACCATGAGTGTTGGATTTGTCCCGACGTTTCGAAAAAACAAATAAAATGTATCTACTGCGGACTGCAACACGGTACAAATAACTAGATAGCTGAAACGTCGGAACAAATTCAACACTCACGGTATCACCCAAAAAAGAAACTTATTGATAACAGTGACCATAAAAACTTTCGCACTTATTAAATGGGTTCACCTTTTTAATAAAATAGGTTTTCAGTCAATAAAAAAAATTTTTTTTGGTTCAATCAGTTAAAAAATTGACAAAAACGTCTATTTTTATCTATACAAAACTCAAATCGCCGTAACAGATAGAAATCAAAAACAAAAAATAGTCCAAATAAATAAATGGAATTAAATGAAAAAAAATCAGTCTTGAAAATCACGTCTCATACGTCTCTCTTTTCTACTACTACTACTACTATCACGCCATTTCCTCGTAGGAGTAGGCAAAAAGAATGTCGTCTCTCTTTTAAGCCCGATAAGTTTTTATATGCTTTTATATTTGGACTCTAATATTCTTTTCCCGTATTAATCAATTTATTTTGAGACACTTACTCCATCTTCACCATTGAACCAATGTCATTAGAATGATTTTTTTGCAAATTAAATCAGAATCAGACGAGTGTTTTTGACTCAATGGCTAGTCTCAGGTCTCCTAAAGAAGCAAATCGAGTAGAGAAAATTCGTTTTGTATTGTATTTGCCTACAATGCTTGTAGTCTTGGGTTCAATTGTTGGGACGGTCGACATGTATGCCAAACATTTGTTCATGAATTTATACTATGATAACTTACGGACCCTGGATTGGTATTTCAAGCGGAAGACTGATCACTTAACCTTTACGTGATAAATGACCGATATGCTGCATTTAATATTTCAATGCGCTACTAGGTGCAGAAAGGGAAATTACGAAAATCCGACAAATTTAATTGTTCTGTTTTCTGATCCAATTAAAACAGGCTTTAAGTTAGGAATTACGACTGACTTAGTCGACATTTATGAATACTAATGCTTATTACAGGATTGTTACAATCGGCTTCGCACAGAACGCAGAACTGAATTTAAAAAATCAATTGACATATTGTAACAATCATATTATGTATAAGGTACAGGGTGACGCAAAACTATCAAATAATGGGGAAGTTCAGTGGGTTTTTTTGTTTGTTAAACGTCTTATTAATTTTTTTAATTGAATCGGCATTCACTTTGTAACACTTCATTATAAATTATTATGAACATAAAACTTTGTTTTCAGTGTTACACTTTAGATTCGATGACATTGTGAACAATATTCTGTGTTTATTATATTAGTTTTATATCACCCGTCGATGGGAGGAGTGCTCTCCCGAAACTATAGTTGTGTTCAGGTAAAATAATAAAATTGTGTAACACTGATAACAAAGTTTTATTTTCATAATAATTTATTTTATTTTATTTATCGGCCTCGTGGAGTGATGGTCAGCGCGTTTGCTTGCCATGAAAGAGGTTTCGGGTTCGATTCCCGACATGGTTGATATGAAATATTTAATAGAAGGGTGTTTTCACACCAGAATATTTCATAGTCCTTGGTTGGACTGGTATCTGAAGTGTAAGACTGATCATCTTACCTTCAAGTAACAAAAATAATCAAGATACGCTGCGATTGACGTACCAATGCAGTGCCCTATGCACAATAAAGTGCGGAAAAAGAATTATGATGAAGTTAAGATTTATAAATTTTCGTGTCCCACACATACCAAATAGACCGAAGTTTTTGTTTCGTAGTCGTCATCATAATACTAATTATTAATACTAATTATTAATACTAATTATTAATACTAATTATTAATACAAATTATTATTTGCTCACAGCTTAAATCAGTCATGGAAACATCAGCGTTATCTAGAATGAGTACTAGTAATGCTTGTACAAGAGTGCATTTAGTATTATGGGTAAGAATTTTAGCAACCTTCTTAGTGAGTGCACACTGAAAAATATTTTGCGGCTTAGTTAATTAGCATTCCATTAGTACTCCTAGATTTTTTTTACGGATTTCCTATATTAAATATTGGTACTATTGATATTAAGAGGATTAAGTGAAGTTACGTCTAACTTACTAAGCAATTTTGGACTATCCGTAAACATAATTTTAGTTTTAAATAGGTTTATATGTAAACCGTACTCCTTTGTCCATGTTGACACGCAATTTATTGTAATAGACATCGATTCTATTGCTTTACTGGTGCTTCGGGTCTGCAATGAAAATATAGTTGTAAATCATCTGCATAGAGATGATATGAATAATTGAGACGTTCTGCTATCGGATTAATAAAAATGGAGAATAGTAAGGGTGATAAAACTCCACCTTGAGGTACTCCAGCGACAAAATCAACCCACTTCGATTGATGATCTGGTATCTTCATGCGTTGTTGTCTAGCTCGTAAATACGATTCTAACCATTTTATAACTGGTTGTGTCATATTAAGTGTTTTGAGTCTAGCCAAAAAAATATCAAAATCCACAGAGTTGAAAGCGCTGTTAAAGTTAAGTAATGTTATCAAGATTATTATTCTGTTATTCATTGCGTATCTAATGTCATCCGTAACCTCTATTAAAGCGGTAATTGTTCTATAGCCCGCAAGAAAACCTGATTGATTTGGTTCTAGAAGATTATTTGGCAATATATGTGTTTTTTATTTGATTATATACAACTCGTTAAATGACTTTGGAAAAAATTGGAAGAATAGATAAAGGTCTGTAATCTTTGACAGAAACTGGTAAAAAAATTTGGGAAGTGGTATAATGAACGATTTTTTCAGTGCTTTACGCAAATCTCCAGTTTTAAAAGAAAAGTTTATAATGTGAGTAATAACCGGTAAAATAATAGGAAAAATAAAGTGTATCAATGTAATACTCAGTTGATCACTACCCATACATTTGGTTTTTAAAGTGTATGGATGGGTGCGTGTGAATTAAAAAAAGATAGATTACAATTGGAGTTATTTATTGAGTAGATACACACGAGTTATATCCTTACAATTTTGTACAGAAAGAATTTACAATATCGAACACTGGCAAGGAGCTGGTAGATGGGTGACACGAAATGCCAAAATGAAATGTGCATATTATTTCGCTGCACGACGTTTAATTACTTGTCAGAGCTGACGTTGCGTCGGATTACGCATTGCAGGCCAGAACGGTGTTCGGCCCTGTCAATTTTATGGCTTGATGGTGATGACCTCCACAATAGAGAGTAAACTACGTTGAAAATCAGTTTCTTGAACGGAAGAAAATAAAAACGGTGGATAATTGTCAGAAGGTGCCATACTTAAACGTCGATTAGTGTTGGGTTTAGTGCTGACATCCAGTATTAGAGGAGGTATAGCAAAGTGAGTATTAAGATCGTCTGGTTTGACAGTTGAAGAGACTGTAATTTTAGGTTTACCGGCGCCAAGAGATTTTAGAGACGACCAAAATTAACAAGAGTGAGTTCGTGAGAATATATTTCCTTCTGACATTTCTGCACAATTGGTTGCAACGATTTCGCAGGACTCCTTCTTTAGCCACCCGGAATAAAAAATGATTTATTAACTATCAAATACCTACATTCTTTAAGTGGGGTCTAGAATTTCAACCGTCCATGCGCTCAGTATCTGCAAGATTTGTTGTAATCTAACACCTATTTTTGTACACCAGTTTTTTTCTTTGTGAAATTAAAAAATAATGCAAATGGGGGCGATATTTCTTACCGTCTATGAGCTCTGGAGCTGCAAGACTATTGGAAATAATATTTGGAATACTAATTGGAAACGAGGTATTAGAATTCTAACAGTCCATGTGCGTTGTAGCTGCAAGACGTGCTGGTATATTTATTTATTATATGGTGACCTTGAGGTGATTTTCACAATAATGGTACTTTATAAATTTTCCAACCATTAAAATTTTAATACTAAAAATGCATTAAAAATATATATTTTTAGTTTTACGACGAACCTACATCACGTCAGCCCCGCGGTCTACTAGTTGGTACGTTTGACTACGGTATAAGAGTTTTCAAGTTTGTTTTAGAGTAAACCTAAAGTTTCTCAGTGTAAATCCCAAATATTTATAATAGTTTTAAATATTTTATTTTATTTTATTTGGGAAATCAACAGTTCTACATGCATATTTTTAGTAAATAAACAGATATAGTATATAAACTCAGAACTAATAACAGATTTCCACATAGTATACAAAGTTAGTAAAAAATATATATTACATGTCAAATAAATACATACAATTTATACATATAAAAATGTTATTTTCATGTACTCAATAATCAAGGATTTTTTAATATTTATTTTAAGAACATTAAGTTACTGTAAATTGGGCGGGATAAGGACAAGAATGCTTGAAGATAGGATAAGGAGGGGAGGGAAGATGTACATATTTATTATTATAATGTTTACTAAGTTACATAATACATTTTTAGTGTAAATTTTAAATCTGACCGAGTGATGTTTGTGTATTCTATATTTTTAAATTTTGTATTGTACATTGAAAAAGTCCTACAAAAAAAGGATTTTTAACATACGATGTTTTACTTATTGGTACATGAAACAGGTGGTACCGTCTACAAATCCTGGCTGGCACATGTATTCTTATTAAATCAAGCAGCTCTGTACAGTCAACCATTCCTGCCATAATTTTGTAAAGCAGTAGTTGGTCCGCACACACTCTGCGGTATTGTAGAGAAATGATTCCATGGAAGGTGGAGGCAGTGAGAGTAGATACATAAGAAATACCGGTTTTGTATTTAAGGTACTTTATAAATTTGTTTTGAATATTTTCTATTCTACTTATATATATGGCATACTGGGGATTCCATATCTGAGAGGCGTATTCTAAACGGCTTCTGACAAATGTATAATATAATGAAATTAGGGCCTTTGAATTATCAAAACGTTTACTCATTCGAATTATGAAACCTAACATGCTTAATGTTTTGGAGGTAATTTTATTGATATGCGATTCAAAAAGTAGTTTTGAGTTTAAAACAATCCCAAGATCTTTAATTTCGTGCTTTCTCATTAGTACATTATTGTTTATTTTGTAATCAAAATTAAGAATTTTTCTTTTCCTTGTGAATGTAATACAGACACATTTATTTATATTCAAAAACAGTTTATTTTCAATACAATAGTCAGTTAGACGATTAAGATCGTCTTGAATCATGAGGCAATCTTCTCGAGATTTAACTTTAGCGTGTATTTTCATATCATCGGCATAAAGAAGATACATTATATGTTCATACTCGTAATTTCAATACAACTAAAATTTTACAAAAACAAACAAAAAAACAAAAAAAAAATCAATAGCATTTTTTATTTATTTTTACTTAAGATTATAAATACGTGAACAGAAAACAATAACAATTTTAAATGCATAACAATTAGAAGATAGTATTAGAAAGTCTGCCAATACCTAGCCCAACTCAACATAATATTAACTTACTAATTACTGTGTCTATGTAATGAGTTTAATTGAACTAAATGAAAACAGGAAACCAATATTAATTAAATTTCATATTTTTTTCAGATGATTCTCATTTCTGGGAGGGGAACGCAAACTAGGAACAGAAAAATTAGAAAAAATATGCTAAAAGAATCTCTTAACATACATACATACATTCATTTAATGTAATTAGGAACTCATTCTGAAGATTTCACTTATTATATCAATCGATTTACTCTCATGCAATGCAAAACTACTCTGCATAACATCAAATTATGAAAATAGTATGCGTTTCCGTTAAAATATTTAAAAAATTATCGCGTTCGTTTTCTATCCGTACCCAGTGGTGCATAGGGCAATGCATTGGCACTAGAAATGGTAAATAAATTTAATATGTTATTTTAAAACAGTTATTCTTCTGAAACTGCTGTAACAGAGTGATTACAGAATTAAACTGCTGAGGTTATGAAATGAAACTGTTTTTTAAAATTAGAGTCAAATGGTTTGTAGGCAAAATCATGGCCAAATCCCTCCCCTAGGAAAAAAAATGTACCGGACATATGAAACTGTTTCTTAAAAAAACAGTTTTCAGAGTAGTGTGACGAAATCATTGCCAACCCCCCTTTGGAAATCAAAAATTGGTCAGTACCCATGGAAGAATACCTTATGTTATACAAACATATTATAACTGTCTTTTTATTATAGGAGCAAAAATTCAGTAACATTTTCTTGTATACCCACGAACAGGCCATGCTTTAGTGGGATTTTTTCGTTTTTTATTGTTACTATTAATATGTATTTCATTGCTATGTAATTATCGTTTATTTTTTTAATACTCCGTTTTACCTCTTATGTTTATTGTAAAAAAAAAAAATATGCATAGAGAATTTTCTAAAGAGATGGTCGATGCGGACTATCAAATTCTTTTTTCTAGTCAATGAAGCAACACGCAAGGGGTGAGTTCATTTCATTGCTCTGTTGGAGAATGCATTTTATGTTATGGATATGATCCGCACAAGGCTTACTAGAAATAAAACCAGTATAATATAAGTAGGAAAATATATTCATTTGAATAACTCTCTTTGCTATAGGAGCTGCCGAGCCGATCAATCGAGATGTCTTTGGACACTTCATTGTAAAGCCAAAGCATTCTTGGCATTGGTGAAAATATGGTTTTGTAATTTCCCCACAGCAAACAAAGTATTGGTACGAGTGGTGTGATTTGAAACATTATGTTAATTTGAGATAAATTCTTTTGAGCATCTATCTTACCGGATAAGATTTTATGTTCCTATTAATGAAGCCAAAGTTCTTCTGAATTCCAAGCTAAAAATATGAAAATCTTAATTCAATTTTTATTTTAAATTATCGAGATGAACTGTGATCGGTGTACCAATGCAGTGCCTTATGCACCCTTTGGTACAGAAAGGGATGATGATAAGTACAATATATTATTTTATATGTTTGTGTCGTACCTTCGTTTTTATATATTTTGTAAATATTTCTTTGAATACGTATTTTAGTACCTATTCTGAAACCATATTTCTAATTTAAACAATTGTTTACTAATTTTATTCAAGCAATATTTTTCTTTGACAGTGGACATGCGTTTTTATTAATTTATTTTCTCTTTACCTAATTAATACTTAATTCATTTTTATAAACGGTGGACGACTATGTAGTGCGGAAAAGATATTTTTCATCCCAAGTATGACGCTTTGATAATAAATTCCTTAATTATAAATAATTTATTCAGAGAATCGCAAAGTTATTATCTCAAAGTAGGTTAAACTCGATAATACATGCAACCTACATTTTGTCACAGCATTTGCACCAACATAATTTCTTGTCGTAGGTAAAGAACAATGTTTTCTAAATAATTTAAATTTCAAATATGAATTTATTTCACATATTACCTACTTGTAATTAAATAAAAAAGAAACTGATATGATTTTGTTTGTATAATTAAGGAAAAGTGGTTTTGTCGAATATGGAAATATTACATACTACGAATACCGATAAAAACATATCAAATAAATGTAAAAAATGAATAGTGTTTTCTAAATCAATGTGGATATTGTAAAGAAATGTTTTCATACTGGAACAAGTAGCATTCAATGTTCCGACCCGCCAGTTGCGAAGTAAGAATGTGCTGTTTCTTGATCAGCACCGCACAAACTATGGCTTGCATGCATCAATGTCCCGATTGTGTCGCGTTGTAAACTCGATACAAGATGTGGACTTTTTTGGTGTAAGTTTTTCTACATTTAAACAATCACAAAGATAGATCAAATCTTGTCTTGAGGTAGTAATCATTATTTTTTTGTCCTAGCTTTAATTTTAGTTCGCCTTTGTGCATATGTACAAATGTAAACTGTATATGTTTATAAAGTGTTTAAATAAATAAATCATTTTCTTTTTTAAAATTTTATTTCAATTGTGCCGTATGTATTTTAAGGATATAGGTTTACCGTTTTTTGAAGGGAGTAAGTCCGTTAATAAAAAAATATATAAATAAATACCATACTTTAAAAAATCAAGTATTAAAAAATATGTTCCTGCAAAAACGCGACATGCTTGGTCGCGATAATTGTGACTTCAAGATTCCTGACGATGTTCTATTTAAATTTAAACGGACACAAACAATGTTTAAATTTTACATGAATCGTGACTTATTAGGGGAGTGACAATGCAATGACCGTAGTTGCGGGAATTGAAATTTAAAAATATATAAGTATTTTTTAGACTGCTAGGTAATAAGAAGTAAAAAAATATTTTTTTGCTCGACAGAAATTCATAGACCCTTATTAAATGTAAAATTGTAAAAAAAAGTAAAATTTCCCTATGCGTTAACGTTTATCTTTAACATTATTTATTATTGATTAACTATTATTTCTTATATATATAAATGACATTGATGTTTGCTTTCATTATTCAAAATTTCTTCTTTATGCCGATGATACGAGTATGAAAATATACGCTAAAGTTGAATCTCGAGAAGATTGCCTCATGATTCAAGACGATCTTAATCGTCTAACTGACTATTGTATTGAAAATAAACTGTTTTTGAATATTAATAAATGTGTCTGTGTTACATTCACAAGGAAAATAAAAAAATCTTAATTTTGATTACAAACTAAACAATAATGTACTAATGAGAAAGCGCGAAATTAAAGATCTTGGGATTGTTTTAGACTCAAAACTACTTTTTGAATCGCATATCAATAAAATTACCGCCAAAGCATTGAGCATGTTAGGTTTAATAATTCAAATAAGTAAACACTTTGATAATCTAAAGGACCTAGTTTCATTATATTATACGTTTGTCGGAAGCCACTTGGAATACGCATCTCAGATATGGAATCCCCATTATGCCATATATATAACTAGAATAGAAAATATTCAAAAAACAATTATAAAATACCTAAAATACATAACCGGTATTTCTTATGTATCAACTCTCACTGCCTCCGCCTACCATGGAATCACTTCTCTACAATACCGCATAGTGTAAGCGGACCAACTACTGCTTCACAAAATTATTACAGGAATAGTTGAATGTACAGAACTACTTAGTTTAATAACAATATATGTGCCAGTCAGGATTTGTAGGCGGTACCACCTGTTTCATGTACCAATAAATGAACATCGTATGTTAAAAATGTTTTCTTTCGTAGGACTTTTTCAGTGTACAATACAAAATTTAAAGACATAGATTACCCATAAATCACTATGTCAGATTTGAAATTTACACTTAAAATGCATTTTGTAATTTGGTAGACATTATAATAATAAATATGTACATCTCCCTTCCCCTCCTTATCCGCTCTTCAAGCATCGTTGTCCTATCCCGCCCAATTTGCAATAACTTACTGTTCTTAAAAAAAAAAAAAAAATGATTATTAAAAAGTATTTACGGGTAAATGAAAATAATATTTTTATATGTATAAACTTATATGTATTTATTTAATATGTAATATATTGTCTTTACTAACTTTGTATACTTTGTGGAAATCTGTTATTAGTTTTGAGTTTATACATTATAGGTATCTGTTTGTTTACTATAAATATGTATGTAGAACTGTAGGTAGTTTCCCAAATAAAATGTAGGTAGTTTCCCAAATAAAATAAATTAAACATAAAAACAACGAAGATCTCCTTTAAAATCATCAAATTTAAAGGACTCATTTGACGACTAATGCGAACGTTTGATTAGTTTGTTTAGAAGTTAAACGTGCATATAATGACTTCTGATCCCTCATTCATATTACGATTTTTAGTTTTTATTATGAATTGAGTGGTATTTTAATACATAATTATTTATTATTGGTAATTTTGTTTACCACAAGTAACATTAACAAGAAATTCGGTAACGAGATTTATCAAACTGGTTCGTCGAAGGTACTTAATTAAGTAATGGCTGATCGAATATGAGCGAGATTATTATTCGAAGAAAGCAATTTCTTCTGAACGACCCACGCAATCGAAGGAGTAACTTGTCGCAATATGCGGTTTGTACCTTCATAAAATAATAATTACAGTGTGTGGCGTATCTGTGTGGCGTAGAGTACTAATGTTATTATACATGGATTACGACATCAAACCGTGTCATTTAAATGTTATGAACATTAATTGTGTCGGTAGAAACAATTTGAGTGGAATATTATGCTCAATCGCATTAGTTCTAGAATCTTCAGATGACAAATAAAAGTGAAGTTCGGTAACATCGCGATTTCCTTTATGCAAACATTCACCAGTCGTGATTCCTAACTCGGGGAGTCACTTTTCCCTTCAAGTTTCTAACTAGTCGGAAGCTGCTCCGCGAGAAACGACCCTTCGACCTTTCGGCTCACCTCTCGGCGACCAGCGGCCGTCGTCACTCGCGGGATACGGCCGGCATTGTTTCAAGAGAAACTAGGGAAATACAGAAAGCTTAGGCCATTTCGCGTCGCAATAACATTGCACAATAAGCATCCAACGCACATGGGCAAACGCCATAATACTGGCTACATCAATATCATGCAAGGTTGCACGCTTATTCGGAGAAATGAAAGTATCGAACAACAGTTTGGGCACTGGAAATTTGATTACATCAGGATTATACGAGCTCTCTCGCATGGTTGCGATATTCTCGTCATTTGAACACAAAACAAATTACACGCTCACTCGTACGGCAGATTTATGGGTCGAGCGAGCGAGGAAGAGTGCGAGAAATCACAGAGAGAAATGGAACTTGGATGCAAAATCCCACGAAACGCGATTGTTTCCGTGTTACGAATTACTTAAACGCATGCGCACTTTAGCGAATACTCGTAAATTAGAAAAAGGCGGCGAGTCGTCCGCGTGGATGACGATCGCGGGTCGCTCGCGGGTCGCTCGCGGCCCGGCGGGGCTGGCGCGCTGGGATTCGAGCGGTGTCGCTCCAGAAGTCGGTCAACAGTAGCGGCGAGATAAGCGCGCCGCAGAAAGCGGTCCTCGTCCATTGCAGCGCCCGGGACCCGGCAGCGCGGGTACCCGCCGAAACGGTTACGTCGGAATACTCACAATTACTCTCTTTACTTTCGAAAACCGGATTGGACTCCACGGCGCGCCCACGGCTTACGTGAGTTGCCCCGAGCCAGAGCTCGCTACTGATTACACTTTTATTGACCGCGCCAAAAAAACAACTCGAGGTGAAAAACACCTCTGAAATATACGCGTTACAGCTGGTGTCGAATCAGTAATATAATAATACGGAGTAGTCGCCGAGCCGCTAACTGGTCACCGGTCACCGGTCACCGGTCTAGCGGGTACCGCTGCCATTTTTTGCTGCCAAATTGTTTTTCTCAGTCGTTATTATTTAATACATCGTAATAATATGTTTGGAAGTAATTACGCTTTATTTGATAAACTTTTTTTCGGTTTAGAAATGTGTGAAGTGTTATCTATCTGTAGCTGAGTTTGAATTTGAATAAATATTTTTTTCGGCGGGCAAAACACTGTTTGATTTCATTAGGTACATAACCACACAAGCTTATGATATAAGCTGTTTCGCATTAGTAAACTAGTGCCAAAATGAGGCGTGTATGTAAATTTATCAATTTATTGTATCGTTGGTGTATGTTGATACATTTAAATGACTGACAAATATTATTTCCATTTATATGTTTATAAACACGTTAAGATGTCATGTTTATACTCGCAGGAGCTGATGTTTAATTTGATTATTTACTTATTCCATCATCAAATATAATATATGGAAATCTGGAAATTTTTAGATTCTCTATATACTATGAAGGTTGCATGGTTTGAATATTTTTTTTAAATTTTTTTTTTTATTTTTTTTTTATTATATTGAAAACATATTATACATAATTATATACAATATTCCCAAGGAGTTTTTTAAAAAAAAACTCATTTAGGGACATACAGATAATAATTTTTTTAGAGACGTTTTTAAATTTTAAACTATAATATTATTTAACAAAAGCAGAAAAATTAAAATTATGATATACTACAAATTAAAAAGGGTATGAAAAATACTTGAAAATAACAGAATAAACAGAATACTAGGCATGGAAATAAATTCAAAATAATGTTTACATTATGCAATCTGAGAAAGAAAATTGAAAAAGTTTAAAAATTACATGGATGTATATATACATACTGAACTAGTACAAAATAAAATCATTTTTTTAATTAACAAAATATGCGCACACCCAATACAGGTTAATTTTTTTTATCAAAAACGTTGAAAAAATTGAAATTATGTATGCAAGCCAAAAAAAGTATATAAAAAGAAAAAAACACAAATAACATTTAAATAGTATTAAAAATTACATATACAAGCAAAAACGGTGAAATATTAAAAGGTATATGTTCAAGATGCGCATTCTCTAGTTTCGTGTTAGTTTTACTATAGAGAATGTAAGTATTGAGAAAACTATTACTCATTTTTACAGGAGAGCAGTTGCACACTCCCACATCAGTAAATAAACATTCATTCGCAAAAACAAATAACTTACAGTTCATTTACTAGTGCCATCTAGTTTGAAATGTTTTAGCATAATGATCATTGCGCCACTATTAGTTCTTGAAATCGAGTTAAAAATTATAGTACAAAATTGTATTTTTTTCTTAAGGCCACATGAATATTATTAAGAAGTATACCGTTAATTTTGCAAATAGAATTTTTTAATGAAGAAGCTTGTGTAGTTTTGAAACCGGTAGGCAAAAATTATAAAATTATAAGTGGTAAAAAAAAGTTATTTTACATTTATATTATCGTAATGAATAACCACAAAGTTATAATAAATAACAAGAAAAAAAATCCGAAACATTTCTGCATACCTAACTCAAAAACGACAATTGTGGACTTCTTCAATTATAATCGCCCAGGTGCCAAATAAATAATCAAAATATGTGCCATACTGACTACAAGTAATGAACTCAGGAAATCAATTTATAAGTTAAGGAAATATAAATCTATTAAAAGATCTGATATTTTATAAAATACTGGCGTTGAAAAACCGTTTTACCGAATAATATTAAAAAAATATTTAGACAGTAAATAATCTGCTTTAAGCTGGTTTAAAAAGTTGTAAAGCTTACGATGTTTTTTTACCATTACGTTCGTTTAAATATATTTAAATCTCGTATTTCTGGATGTGTTATAATTGAAAACGTGTATTATGATATTATACTAAGTTAGGTATTGTTGATTTACCGGTATTAACGGAATGACGTAGAACTTACTTTAAAAGAAATTCAAATCTTTACCTTACACGCCATTTTCATAAAAGCATTCTCTTTTTAAATTAAGATGAAGAGATATATAGAGATTGCTTATTGTTATCATCATCAACAACAAATCGTGATCCGCACACGATGGTGCATAGCACACTGCATTGTTAAATCAAAAGTAGCGTATTTCGATCATCTGTCACAGGTAGGTAAAGTGATGAGAGTCTTATGTGACATTGGTATTGTTCAGAGACATTGAAATACTGCATTGAAAGCACCCGCTTACTCAAATCTATTTTAAAGATCTGTGGTCTATTTTCAGATCCGCAAATTGCAAAAACAATATTTTTTTTAGCTGTAATAAATGAATGTTTTTTTTTTAAATTAATTTTTCCGAAAGATTTGCTTATGTTTTTTTTTAGAATTTACATTTACTGCTTTCAATCCTATCATCGTCAGAGCAACCAAAGTATATACAGTCAATTTGTCTGTCACTCTCAATCTAATTTTCCCGATTCTGACGACGATAGGGTATGTTAGTTCATTAGCTTGTTTGTAAACCGGAAGAAACAAGTCCGATCGGGATAACCAGAACTGTTACCACCCCTCCACCGGCCAAACAATTCGAACCTATTAAGCCTTAAAAAGAATAATTGTTCATAAATTCACTTGATTCCTAGCACCACCCTATTCAAGACGAAATTGAGATTGAAATACTGCAGGTATACCTATGGAACTACCTTTAAAAACATGTATTTCCTTCTCAAGAATTGAACTTGGGATCTCACGTATGGTAAATGAAAGCGCCAACCACTGCATTATGAGCCGGACACTATTGTAATGTGTGATGTACAATTAAATAGTTGGTCTGCGTCAAGGCGGATGAAGAATACAGTTCTGTCTGAGAAATAGACCTGTACGAGTTTTCGACTCGATGTTTACTCTCAGGTAAAATGAGTAGAAAAATAAATCAAGTAGAGATAAGTCAACAAACCGTCACGCCAATTGACCGAGGTAGTGGGCAAAAATTTTTTTTTTTTTAGGTAAAAACTTACTAAATCTCATTTAAGAGGCTTGTCAGCAGGTAGGAAAGATGAGATATGAAGAAGTTTAAAAAAATACACCCCAATACTTGTTTTATACGTGCCCTATGCACCACTTAGTGTTGATAGGAAAATGGCGAAAATTATTCATTAATCTTCAAACAAATTCGTGTTTCAATATGGTTGTCCCTAAATTAATTTTACTGTCCAAAAATCCCCTGAGAATATTAAAATTATAAAATGTGATTTCCTTTAATAAATAAATAAATAAATAATATGCTATTTAAAAGAGCCGGAAACACTAAGCTTTTTTTATATTATTATTATTATTTAGTTGCATCTAAAGAAAATACGCAATACAAATATGGTTTATCATAGTTCCGCAATAAATAACAAGTTGACTGTCCCAGACCTTAAAAGCAACGAGCCAACATTGAAGTTTTCGAAGTGCATGTTATGGTAACAGGCAAACTTGTACATAACTTGTAGAGGCCGTAATTACACGGATCGGAAAGCAGAACTGTTCAATACTGTTCAGAAATCTGAGCAAGACTAAGGAAATTTCAAGTATTACATGGTTCATTTTTTTACTCAAAATCCACCCGAGGGTATGCGCAATAAGTAATACCAAATACAATATTTGAGTTTGTCCAAATGTTTGTAGACAAAAGACTGGATGTCACCCCCTCGGGAGTCGTTAAGATTAACAAATAACAACAGGGATGAAGAATACCTTAAAGAAGGGAATATAGAAGTCTAGGCATTTACAGGGTGTATGACCTGTCAATGGCTGGCTTTAGTGACTGTATAACATTCACCATTTTGCCTATGTTTAAACATTCAACTTTCTTCAATTCTTCAATTTGTTGATTTTAGTGAAGTTAAAGAGCTGAAACCTTTATCACGTGGATGAGATTCATTCTGCTGAACCAAATCTGGCTGACTGACTGACTGGATTTCCTCCCTAGGGAGTTATTCACATTTAAATTTATTTCAAAAGAGAGGGAAACATTTTTGAGAAGAGAATATGGAAGTCTAGGCATTTACAGGGCTTATAACCTGTCAATGGCTGGTTTAAGTGGCCACTTTACACACTGTGTAACATTCACCATTTTGCCTATATTTAAACATCTATATTTCTTCAAATCTTCCTTTTATTGATTTTAAAATGGTGAGTGTTACACAGTGTGTAAAGTGGCCACTTAAACCAACCATTGACGGGTTATAAGCCCCGTAAATGCCTAGACTTCCTTATTCCCTTCGTAAAGGTTTTCTCTATCCCTGTTGTAATTTTTTAATACGAAATATATGTTTGTTATGCGTAAAAGAGTGAAATGTGATAAAATGTATACTTTGATTCCATCACCTTAACCCTACAGTGGCCAATGTAGACGATCTGATACATACCAATAACCGGTGAATAAAAGTTATTTCAAACATGTTTATCACTCGGCGACTAGTTTATTAAATTGTATACATACAAGCCATTATAATTTATTTCAAAAAGTCGCCTCGAGGGTAATTATTCGATACAATTTGAACAAAAGGCAGTTGCACGTGTTGTGTCAAAAGTGTAACTTAGCCAAAGTTCAAATAACGATTTCTTTGTTTTCTTTTAAAGTTATAATTGAACGTAGTTATGCAGAAAGCAGTAATTATGCAGTCATCAGGTGCAGCTAGGTCAATTTTAAGTTCTATCAAAAACAGACAGGCCACTTTCATACAAAAAACGGCAATAATAACCTTTTGAAAATAGTGTCGATCACAAAAACAGCATTTCTCAATTTACAAAAAACACCCACAGCACTAGAAAAATCTTACGGTATATTAAAAGTTATTAAAACTGTTAAATACGAAATTAGATTCTTGTTTATAATATTTAAAAAAAACTAGTGTATTCATTGTTTATCATTTGTCAAAGTCAAAAACATTCCAACTGTTGTGTTACTTGATTATTCACTATTTTTACAAATCTGCTATTATCTCAATTTTATATTTTCTATGGCTGGCTGCTTTCTGTATAACTACGTTTAATTGTTGCCCTAACTTTCATTATTATATTAAAAGATGTTTGTAAGAATCGTTATTTCTAATTTTCTTTACATCCTTGAATTTTTCAAATATTTGTATGTTTACTTAGATCACCAACAGGTGCCTATTAATGCATGCTGTTGTCTGTTAAAATGTTGTTATTAAATTATTAGATTTTGCCATTTTTTCTAAAACCGGTATTTCTTAAAAAAAACATTCGATATAAATATTGCGGTAGTTTTCTGAAATTAAATTATCTGATTTTTAAAGAATGGCGTTTTAAAATGTAAAAAAATGTATGAAACATTTAAGTTTGAAAGTGAAAATTCTTGATAGAAGTTCATTGTAATTTATTATATAAATAAAACACGAGTGATACTTTAATCCACAAATTTGGAATATCCAATTTAGAATAATCCAAATTTGTGGATCACTCGTGTTTTATTTATATAATAAAAATGTATGATTTCCTAACGTTTCTAAATCATACTACAGCCTTACTATAAGGTACAACTATTCGAGAGCACTGTACCTACCCGTGTTTAAAAAAATATATATACTAATAGTAATATTTTCTGAGTACCATGTAATACAGCCTTAAGTTATTACATGCCAATCTCGTTTCGTGTTGACTTTCCTCGACTTATATAACTTGCGTACTTGCCTTCCAGCGCAATTTCACAACTTCGAACTTAATCTAACTTTACATACAACCTCACCTTAAAGGTAAGCAAAGTTTTTTGTGCTAAATGTAACTAAACTTTGTTTAAATACAGTGCGTTCGAATGTTTCAATATGAACTACACACCATAATGATTTATATGAAAATGGATTTTATTTTGTTTGTTTATTTATATACACGCCCAGTGGACATTTTAGGGACAGAAATAAAAAATAACATTGTAGACTAGGTGAGCATGGAAACGCTAGAGACATGGTTATAGTTTTTTTTTTTTTTTATTCATACAAATGCATATATTACAAAAAATAATAATAACGTATCCCAAACTCTATGAGGCCAAGGGCCCTGTGTTGAGTTGGGGTACAACATAATGGAAAGTGGAATTTTAATTCGATTCAGTGATCGCATTAAGGAGACAACTTGTCATCAAATATATCAAGACTGGGATATTTGTTGGCAGATCTGAGAATTCTGGGCATGGCGGTTCCAGCCTTAAAAATCGATGTTGAACTGATTCAAGATTTTTTAATCGGGTTGTAGTCCTGTGGCTAGTGTCTCGAACTCACGGATCTAAGGTCCGTGGTTCGAATCGGACTCTACCACAATTTGATTCCCGTTTTCTAATATTGAATTATTTACGACTCGTTTCAAATGGCTGACAAAATTAAATATTTGGGTGAATCATAAGAACGCAAATATTTATTTTTATAAAAAAAAAAAATCGATTTACTTGAAGATTATAATATGGAAACCAGGGTCCGTATTCTGATAGAAAGTTAAAATTTATCTTCATTTTCAAATACCGACAAAGTAAAATTAAGTTTTCTGTATGAAAAAAAGATATGTTTACATTTTTTTTTTAATGTTTAATTAAACCATACAATGTAATACATTCAAGTTTCTGACCATTTTTTCAACCCCAAAATTACTTATATTTTTCGCAATATAATTAATGACAAGAAAACACTTACGTGAGAGCTTCCGGAAATTAATTTCCCCACTGCGTTTTAATTTGTTGATCAATAAAACCGTCTTTTTGATATTCTTTCGAATTAAATTTCTTCGAAAATTGACATTTTTCTTTAAATTATCTTCAAATTAAAGTCCTTATGAATTGTAAGCATACGACTCGTCAGCAGGTTCTTACATATTGCTTCGATTTTTCGTATTTAACCTACGTTAATTATAATTTTATTTGAAAACATTACATGCTATGTTATATTTTATTATCTAATTAAAAATTAAAAACTATCAGAAATACAAAAAACTTTTTTCCATTAGCCATAATTTAAGCATACGTCTCTCCTGTATTTTACTTAATTTTCTTAATCTTGTTTGGTAACATGTTACATATTTTGGGTAAACTGTATTGCAGTGTCCTTTTGCCATATTTATTACAATATCTAGGAACAGCTAGCCCTTCCCTACTAGTAAACCTGGTGTTGTAATCATGTATCAATTTGTGTTTGATTGATACAGAAAACAAAAAACCAAATAAAATTAAAAATTAAAAACTGAATGTAATGAAGGCAAAAAAAATCCTGAAAATTAAATGATGACGTACTGGGATTTTTTTTCCTTCACATGACCGTGCTAATAAGTTGATATAAAGAAATTGAACTTCCTACCCTCCTCTCCTCTCCCCCCGTTTCCAAATATGTTCATTTATGTTTGTAATGCCATGTTTTAAACAAATTATTAGAATAAGGTAGTAATCATTTGACCATTTAAATATTTTCTGCTTTACTGTGGTTACCTGGTTTGATATGAATAAGGTTCCGTAATCAGTTACCGATATAAAATACTTGTTTGCACTAGACTGATAATCCAGTTCTAATCTACTCAGCTTTTCAGCCTAGTGGTGCAGTGGTCAGGGCGTTTGACTACCATGCAAGAGGTCTTGCGTTCGATTCCCAACATGGTTGACATGAAATATATTTTTAAAGGGTGTTTTTACACTTGAATATTTAGAGTCCCCGGATTGGCACCTGAAGCGTAAGACTGATCATCTTACCTTCAAGTATAAAAAATGAACAATTGGTGTACTAATGCAGTGCCTTAAGCACCATTAAGAGCGGAAAGAGAATGATGATAATTATCTAGTTTTCGTGCAAATGAGTAATTTTACTAATCAATAATTTGAAATATGTGATATTTTTCTACAGTGCAATCGATGTTAGTAATAAAGATTTTAATTACCTATTGTGAAAAATACACTTATTTTTTGATCTTGTCGTACCTTGACCGTCATTTAATAGAGCGAAAAATATTAATAACGCAATCATTTCTGTTTTGCCAATGTTTTTGTACAAGTTTAAAAATGAGCACATTTTTTTTTTTTAAATGGTAGAAGTCATTTGAAATAATTTTTTCTGCTCTACAAGACATGTGTTTGTTTTAACGTTACATAAATAAATAAAAAAAATATTATAAGCCTTCAAAATGGAATCTCAAAAGTAGACAAAAGTGAGAATTTTTGACACCTCTTTCTGTTCGAGGTAATAAAGCTGCCAATACTCCTCACGACGTTTGCGCAGTCTACGGTGAAGATGTTATGAATTATTGACTAATTCCTTGTAAAATAATGAAGGAGAATATAATATTATACACTAATTTTCTTGTAATTCTTTTTGTGTTCTCTTTCTCGTGTCTCAATTTTAATATTTCCTGTCCTAAATTTTTAAATCATACTGATTAGTATCGACGTATGTTCAGTTGAAACCAAATTGACAGCTCTTCCAACTTCTATTACAACATGGAATATATCTTCGTTCTAGTAACGGGAGAACCCTTTTAATACGCTTTCATCGCTCTAACTTTCATGCCTCCTCTTTTACAGATGCAGCTGCTCGATTGTGGAACAATCTACCCAATAATTTTGGAGACGCCCCTTCTTTATTTTCATTTAAATCAAGATTGAAAAGTCACTGTCTAAATATTTGAGTTGTTTCTTTCTCATTCTTCTTTTCTTCCCATCTCCTCTCCTCTCTTCATAGTACAGTGTTAATTTATGTTTTTTTAAATAAAATTTCAAGATTCAGTATGATTTTGTCACGAGTTTATCCATGTTCTTGTTATTTTCTCAGAATGAATGGTTTGGGTAGGTAGGAAAAAATTGCCTTAAGGCAATATGCCCGCTCTTATATTTATTTATATACTTATAAATATGTGCTTATTAGTAATAAACGTTCAATTGCTCATAATTAGATTTCGTGTTATGTCTCTTTTTTTACCTATCATTAATGCTTACATATTATTACCGCTTCTATAGAGTTCAACTCAAAGAAGTTGCGCAATACTTTCATACCTAATTAACGTTTCTTCTTTCGTCATATCCGCATCAATGAAGATCACGATCAACATTACAAGATCTTACTCAGTCAGATACAGTTCTTTGGTAGTTCCTCTACTCGGGTGGCTCCAGTCACTGAAGAGTTTGTCGTAATCCTGATCTGGATCCAGTGAATCGATGATTTAAAATGCTCGTTCTTGAGGTCAAGATGATGTAAAGCAAAATCATCATCATTACCCTTTTTGCACCCAGTGGTGCATAAGGCACTGGACTTGTAATCCAAATGGAGCGTATTTTGAAGGTACGGTAGTCAGTCTTATGCATTAGGCGCCAGTATAGAAACAATGAAATATTGAAGATAATACAACTTTTAAAATCAATATTTTAGGGTGTCTCCCATGCTCTCAGTTTTTTGTCTTGTAGTTCAGATATGAACTGTCAGGAGTTGACTTTAAGAACAAAATACCCTAATACCAAATAAAGAAGGAAAGCGTAGTTATGTCTTTTATGAGGTATACGCACACGGTCTGTTGATTTGCCAAAATAATGATTTACTGATTCAGGATTTAGGGAGATTCGTGTCCAGGCGGATAATGAGGTACGGTTTGTGCCCAGAGCCGCGATTTCAAACGCTATCGTCACCGGTACATATCCCGATAGTATAAAATAACATCGATATTTATGTACGAACATGTGTATTTGCATGAAAATTCAAAGCATCTTCGTCGGTAACCTGTAATTGAAAATGTTTAGAAAAAAAAGTAATCGTATTCTATTTTTCAATCAGAAAACATTATTTTACTTTGTAGGTAAAATTAAATATACATTTTATCTTCCCATTAGAATACAGGCCTAGGGCCCTGATTACAATAGGAAGTAAACATTTATCTTCAATTTTATCTACAAAGAAAAATTAAGTTTTCTGTATGAAAAGCAGAATATGCGTACAATTTTTTCTTCTAAACATGTTCAATAGGGAAATATTACATGCTATGATTACCGATAAAAATATATGAAATGGATTAAGAATAATTAATTGTATTTTAAAAATCAATATGGATATTGTAGAGAAATGTTTTCATACATAAATAATAAAAAGAAATTCGATAAAAATACGTTAGTAGAAAAACGCGACCCGTTTGGCTTTGGTTGTTATGACGTCAAGATTCATATCAAGATATGTTTTACCCACCGTTAAACTACTGGGAGTTTTACTCAATTCTGACCTATCTCTTGACGCTCAAATTAGTAGAACGATAAGTTCATGTTTCTACCAGCTGAGACAAATTAAATGCATACGCAAAAATTTGCCGGTTGATGCCGCCCGTCAATTAATAAATGCGTTTGTAGTGTCTAGAGTCGATTATTGTAATGGTATCTATGCAGGTCTACCAATGAACAAAATGACTCGCCTACAATCTGTATTGAATGCCGCAGCGAGACTTATTTTCGAAATCTCTAAGTTCAGTCAAATCACTCCACTACTTCGGGAACTACACTGGCTACGTTTTCCACAGAGGGTCGAATACAAACTCTGTTGGCTTATGTATAAGTCACTGCACAACTCGGCTCCGGAATATCTAAGGGAACTACAGAACAGCTCTTTAACTTCACAAGCATCAACAGATGAAAGAATTGAAGGAATATAGATGTTCAAATATGGGCAGAATGGTGAATGTTACACAGTTTGGAAAGTGGCCACTTAAACCAGCCATTGACAGGTCATAAGCCCTGTAGATGCTTAGACTTCTATATTACCTTCTCTTAAATGTTCTTCATCTCTGTTGTAATATGTTAATAATAACTTATATGTAAAAATAAGTTATTACATCATTACCATAGGGTTGTTGATTTTTGTTCCTAGGCTCGATCCGGAAGGCAAAGTGTCGACGCTCAAAGGTCGAGTTAGGTCGGGTTGATTCTCAAAGGTTGACGGCGGGGTCAATGGGAAATAATCGAGATATAGCCAGCTCAAAGCGGTTGATCTTCCGCGAAGAAATAACGAGGAAACGCCGCCGCCTCCGTCACGAGCAGCGGGGAAAGTGGTTTGGTCGATACTCGATACTCGATACTCGATACTCGATACTGGAGTACGTACGCACGCTGTAGATAGTACTATGCGCATGTACACGGTCAAGTTTCGCATTTCATCCTCGTCAAGAATGCGACTAAGGCGGGATAGTAAATTAATGTTACGTATTCTGAGAGAAATTCCGCTTTGCTGCTACGAATGATCTCGGCCGGTTTATGCGCTGTACATTATATTACATTTCCAACCGACAAGCTAATCAGCGATCGCATCTCGACCGCACAAGGTAATATTTGTAATATCTCTACGCGACTAACTGGTCGAACTGGAAGGCTGTAATCTGATTAAAAGTAAGGAAATCATACGATTCAGCCATTTTAAAACGTCGTTTTATTCCAAAATTACGCTCATAAAAGTAAATAAATATTAGACCAATCATATTTGAATACATCGGACTGTGTCCAATAATTCCCCCACTTAGACACACTTTCGCCGCGCGCATACTTGAAGTCACCGAGTAATATTACCAGATCGCGAAGAATATAACCATAACACAAATGTAAGGTAAAAAAAAACAATTTGTTATTTTGTCTAAAATTTTATTGCGCACTCGGAAACATTGATTGACACAACAGAGTAGATAAGTAAAGGGTCATTTAATAAGAGTAATTGAATTAATGAACTTTAAACTTAAAATATAAAACAAATTTTATTTTACATGAAACGGATATTTTTATATCATGTAAAATAATATTTTATGTTTTGAAGATAATGTCGGCCAAATGTCCACTAAGGCGTTGTTTAATCCGAGGTTCAATTTTCATTATATCTCTTATTATATTAGCAAAGTAGGGTAAAAAATGTTACTACCCTGGCAATACTAACGAAATTTCCATTTTGTTTCTTCGACAATCTGACAGATGGAAAAATAATTCAATTTTTACGTAATGCATTTGTGACAAACACATTCTTATGATAATTACACGTTAAATCTGATTGCATCCTGTTTCTTTAAGATCCTAGCAGTATTTCTACACTTTAAAAGGACACAACACGGCATGGTTAAATTCGAATCAGAAGATGCGTACTGAGCGACGCTACAAAGAAACTCATGGGTCAAAACGTTAACCTACTCATTTATGAGTAGTTGAATCGCCTCCTGTTTGATGTGCGTATGCAGTTTCTGGACTATTCTTAATTCTATGACATATACAATTATTTTTGATAAACAAATATACTTCTTTTTAAAAAAAATATTTTTTTTTTTTTTAAATTTTATGAACCTTTACGGATTACATACATTTAAAAAATATTATTTCAAAATTCGTTTTCTATTGTTAATGATATAATTTTTAATAAATTTTGCAAAGGTTGTCTGTCTTTTTTTTATTTTTGTTGGTTTAATTATGCATGTAAAAATCGTTTAGTAAATAAAACAGGTAAAGTATTATAGTTTATACCCATTTCAATGGAATTATATATATTGGGTGTTTATAAAATGAAGAGGACCCAACAAAAAAAGTCGATGTTTCATAGCATCTTCAATGTACACTGCGCAAATATCGCGAGCAGTTATGGCAGTTTTATTCCTTTAAAAATGCTCACTTTCGTCTATTTCGACATTTCGTTTTGTAAAAGCAAACACAATATCTTGTAAAACACAAAATTTTCTTTCAAATGACGTGTTATCTTTCCCATTTTGTTTTACGTTTAGTGCTCATTTTCAAATTTGCGAAAAAACGGAAACGACGTACGTTAACATTTAATATAATATCCATAAGAATAATGTTTTGGTTGTAAATTAAATTAAAATGTAAAATTTAATCGCTCTACGACGACCAATATGAGGATTAACATTTTGTAAAACACATGCCACTAGTTACGTAAACCTTGACGAAGAAGCTTATTTGCTTTGAAACCGGTCGGTGGAAAAAAAATAATAGTGGTTAAAAACAAGGTGGTATTATTTATTTTATTAAATATTATACTGCTAAGAAAGGAATAATTTTAATGGTCATTATTTTGGTGATAATATACTGATTTGTTTGTTGATGCAAGATATAAATTAAATACACAAGGAACGCTTTCACTTATTTATTTCCCCTTTTAGCACTCTCACTCTCTGACGGCCATCTTCAGACTGGACCATATTTTAAAGGTTAATATTATTATCGTAATTTACTCTGTATCCGGGTGGATGAAGAACACAGTTTTGTGTGTAAAATATAACTAGAACTTTGAGCGTAATCCATATAAACACGAAATATTGAAGTTAAATATGTTAAATTATTTACAGATAATAGATTAAACAGGAAAGTTGTGAAAAAAAAATATTTTTGGTTTTTAACAAGAAATGTAAGCATTTAAAACCCTTAAAAAAAACGTGTGCTTTTTTTCCAATTTTGGGTTGAAATATGCATTCAATAATCGTTTTTAAAAAAACAGTTAAATATTTGAGTTCATACCATTTTTGATGTAAATACATTTTTTTTTTTTAGGTATGTGTTTTCATTTTTTGGGTATGTGTTTTCATTTTTTGGGCTTCCTAGCCTGTTGTGTTGCAAACCAAAAAAAAAAGTTATGTATTTTGTAATTTAAAGTTTATACAACATTTCGTAAATTTAACATTTTTATATTATCCGAATGTATTTTCTATTCATATTAACAAGTACTATTACATTACTCATTCTGTACTGTAACTTATATATTTTTTTTATCTACTCGTTGTTTAAAAAATCTTATTTTTGCAATTATAGTTTTATGTAGTATTTTAGAAAATTTAAGTTTATTTGATGTTTTTTTTTTTATTTAACTTTTTGTAAATAATGTTAATTGTACATTGGCGGGCCAATTGCCAAACGGTGATTTCTTCCAACCAACCAATAAAATAAAAGTTTTATTTCTATAATTTAAGTTAAAACATATTCAAAATGTTATCTAGTGTTTAGTTGTCCGCTTCGTGGTGAAGTGGCCAGCGCGTTTGCCTACCATGCAAAGGGTCTCAGGTTCGATTCCCTTCATGGTCAACATAAAATATTTATTTAAAAATGTGTTTTACAGTATGATATTTCGTAGTCCCTGAACTGGCAGCTGAAGCGTAAGACTGATCATCTTACCTCCATGTAAGAACTGCAATCGGTGTACCAATGCAGTATGATGATGATCCCACTCTACCTCAACTCGATTCCCATTTTCTAATAGTGAGTTATTTACAACTCGTTGAAAATGGCCCTCAAAAAAATAAATATTTGGATAAATCATAGAAGCTCAAAAAAAAAAATCTATCTGTGCGAAATACCACAATGTATAATATATATAACTATAAGTTTAATATGTAAAAGGTAATCGTACCGTTAAATCTAGAAAATAAAATAAAAACGTATTTTATTAAAAATAGCAGCAGTTTTTTAATGGAAAGATAAAACTTGCACATATAAACTTAATTAAGGTATAATACGTAATACATATAAAAAGATGAGGAACGTGGGATCAGGGCCCCGACTACAATGGGACGTTAACATTTATCTCCAATTTTATCTACATAGTGAAATTAAGTTTTTGGTATGAAAAGCATAATATGCATATGCATACTTTTTTTTCTTCTAAAAATGTTAAATTATAGGTTACCAACGAAGGAGCTTTAAATATTTATGCAAATATACTCATTTTCGTACACAAATGTAATATTTTCTTTATAGACAGTCAAAGATAACTCTGTTAACTTCCTATTATTGTCGGGGCCTAGGTAATGAAAGAGTTTGTAAAAAGAAATGAAATGAAACTACGAAAAAGAAGGAAATGAAAATATTTTTTAATTAAAATAAAAAGTAGTTTCCCCAATATTTCACTATTCCCGGACCAGCATCTAAAACGTGAGACTGATAACCTCACCTTTATGAAACAGGTGATTTTAATACGTTAAATTTTGTGGCATCTTTGAGAAATAACTTAATAGAGTCGATCATACGGAGAAAAACCATTCTATGATTATTGACCATAAAGTTAGCTACACACGAGTATTTATTTATTTATTTATTTACTATATATACGTACGGCCTAAGCCAATTACAACAGTTACATAAAGAAACATAAATGCAAGAAACTGAACAAAAAGAACATAAAACTATTTAGCAAAGACAAACAAGGGCAAAACATTAATTGTAATAAAATTGTAACAAAATATTCAAAAAAACGAAAGACCAAAAACTTTGAGCTAAACCATGCCAATCCAACTTCATCCCATACTGTTTAGTCGCGAAGAGATCTACGAAAAGCCGGAAGATCTATCCCAAAAAATTCCAAGTCGTGTGATGAATTGACTAATCTACACATTCTGGACATTGGGGCATAAAAACCAAAGTTGCTCTTAGAAGATTTTATAAATAGTAAATTTTGATTTCTGGTGACACGGTTGGGAGCATGAAAAGAAATTGATTGCAACAGAAATGGGACATCACTTAAAGCATTAAGTATTTTGAAAATGCATATAAGGTCCATCTCAGTTCTACGTCTCTCCAATAAAGACAGATTAAGAGATTGCTCTATTTCAAAATAAGAATAATTACCCCTTTATAATCCGAGTAACCATGCCACTTTTCTTAGAAAACGGTGTTGGACAGACTCGATATGGTCAATATGAGTCCTGTAGAATGGAGACCAAATAGGATAAGCGTATTCTAGATGGGGTCGAACTAGTGAGCAATAAAGAATTTTGATGGTATTAATATTTTTAAAGTCCGCCGTCACTATATTGATAAAACCGAGAAGTTTGAGAGATTTGTTTACAATATTATCAATGTGTTCATGATAGTAGAGTTTACTATCTTAAGTAATGCCAAGATCCTTTATTGACGAAAACATTGAAAGGGAAGTATTTTTTAGTTTGTCGTTGAATTGTATAGGTTTTTTTCGTCACGAGAAAGATATTATTTTACATTTGTCAATGTTAAGTTGAAGACAATAGATGTCGCACCATTCATTAAAACAATTAATATCTTGTTGAAAAAGAAGACAATCATTGGGAGATTCAATCAGTTTAAGTACCTTGTTGTCATCAGCAAAAAGCCAGAATTTTGTATTTCGAAAAACATTGATAACATCATTTATAAAAATATTAAATAATAATGGAGCAAGGTGGGCTCCTTGAGGTACTCCAGAAGTAACTATTAATTATTAACAAGGCATTATTAATTTGAATCAACTGTTTTCTTTCACCTAGGTGAGACCTGAACAATGATAATAAAGGATCTCTTATACCAACGGCTTGTAATTTAGCCAGAAGAATTGTGTGATTGACTTTATCGAAAGCTGTAGAAAAGTCTGTATAAAGCACATCAGCCTGAAGATTGAATATTACAGCAATACTAATTACTTAACTCTAAATAAATCTAAAACCAACTTCATTCTATTTTAAATCAGTACTAAAAACTAATCACAAAATGCTTATCTAAACATCAAACTACATAAAAATAATTGTCTTCATAGTGCTCATTGTAATTGCCCAATATTGGATAGGGCAGATAAAGTCAAATACTTACGAGTTATTATTGATATTAATTCAAAGTGGGAACAGAAGATTGAAAATATAACAAACAAACTGAAAAAACTAACGTATATATTCAAAACAGTTCGAAATATACATACTTACTGTTATATAACTTTTAAAAATGTATTTTGCATTGTGCCAATCAATTTTGGAGTATGGTATAATCGGATGGGGTGGTGCGAGTAAAACAGTTTTAAAGTGTATTTGTTGTACAAAAATCCATTGTTTAAATAATATTTAGAGCCCCAATACAAACATCCACTGAAGAAATATGCCACAGACACCAAAGCAATTATACGCTAAAACAATACTCGCTTACACATTCAAAAACTGTTCTCACTCGAATGAAAGTCATAACCCCAACAATACAATACAACACATACAAATAATAAAATCACTAGTTCCTCAACACAAAGACCACTTAAACAAATACATACTAGTTCTACTTTTGGACAAAAGGATTTTGAGTATCATGCGATTAATATCTATAACCCACTTCCACTGTCTATTAAAACAATTAGAAAAGAGAAAATGTTTAAAAAGGCTATTAAAAAATGGACAGTGGAGCTAGGTAGAAGTAAAATGGATTTTATTTATTTATTCATATTTTTTGTTTTACAAACTATAATTAATAATAAAAATAATGTGACCTCATTGGGGTTTACCCGTGCCGAGGACACTTAACAATATACTTTTTTTTAAAAATATTTTTACATTTGACATAAACAAAGAAGACTATCTTAATAAAGATAAATAATTAATTAAATGTTCCGACAGTTTTAAACACTACATATTTATGTTGATAATTAATCAATGCACATCTATATTATTTATATTACAAAACGCACAATGAAAGAACAAAAACCTAACATAAGATTCTAACAAATGGAGCAGCTGATTCAATATTGGTTTGGGCGAATGAGACAATCCAGTTTACTTCAACCTAGCTCCAGTATTCATTTTTTTATAGCCTTTTTGAACATTTTCTCGTTACTAATTGTTTTATTAGATATTGGAAGTAAGTTATCGATTTTAATTGAATAATACTCAAAATCCCTTTGTCCAAAAGTGGTATTAGTTTGTATTTGTTTAAGTTGTCTTTGTGTTGAGCATCTAGTGATTATACTATTTGTATGTGATGTATTGTAGGAGTTATGTCTTTCATTTAAATAATAGTAGTTTTTTAATCTGTAAGTGCGTATTGTTTTAGCGTATAATTGTTTTGGTGTCATAAGTTTGTTTCATTCGCCCATACCAATATTGAATAAACTGCTCCACAAATGTACAATTATGTTTTTGTCATTTTGTTGTACGTTTTATAATATAAATAATATAGGTGTACATAAATTAAATATAAACTTTCTAAACATTTTGTTTAGTATCTCTGTATATTGAGTCTTTTTTGTGTCACACGAAAAATATTTAAAAAAAAAAGTATATTGCTAAGTGTCCTCGTCCCGGGTAACACCAGCGAGGTCACATTATTTTATTATTAATCTATGTTTATAAGGGGAAAAAAAGAATGAGTAAATAAAATTTAAAAATTCAACGGGCCGTAGGTTCTTGGGTTGAGAATTGCGAACGCTAACCGAAACAGACCATTACACGTTTGTTGTTAAACTAAAAACCAAACCAAAATTTTTGGATGCTTTTGTTTTATGCAATAGACCTTTAGGGCTTCTCTAGAGCATTATTACTCTGAGGACGCTATGCACCGCTGGGTGAGGAAATGTGTTTGTTGGATTCGGTCATGCCATTCGCCTAAGAGATCGCATTTAAACAGCATTCAGCCTCCTTTCATCCCCCATACTTTGCTCCCATACATCAGGGTCGGCACCAGGACTCCACATTGCCTATTGCGACAAACATTGTGAACATCGTTTATTATCGTATCGTGTCGTATCATATAATCGTGTATAACGGGTTCCATTACTTGATTCTCATCAATTTCACTGATACAAGTCTGATGATATCATAACAGTGACAAGACCGGTTTTCGGCTTTACAAATATACGTACGGTTTTATCTGTCAATTAATTAAATTTAAATTACCTTAACCTTCTACTGTGAAATGTCAAATAATTAAGTGAAATAAATAATTTTATTAATATAGGTACTAACAAATTACAACAGGGATGGAGAACGTTTTAGATAAGGAAATATGGAAGTCTAGGCATTTACAGGGCTAATGACCTGTGATCGACTGGTTTTACATTGTTTAACATTTATGGGCAGAATGGTGAATGTTACACAGTGTGTGAAGTGGCCATTTAAGCCAGCCAATGACAGCCCTGTACAACTGTACTTGCCCAGACTTCCATATTTAGATCTAAATAACTCCTTATGCAGGAAATCTAGCCTTTCACGGCATATGGAATCGGATAAAATTCTCAATGTTTAAGTTCACGTTTTGTAGTTCTGAGATAAACTGCTGAAGAATGAGGAAGTTCAGTGTCACGGGAAATTGGATGCTAAAAATGTATTCTTACGCGCGATCAAAATTAAAGCATTTAATTGTTCGGCGAGTTTCTCGAAAATGTATAAAAAAATTTAAAAATGAACAAATTAGAACGGCCACTAGTCCTCCGATATCAACTGATAGTGTTGTGGTAGATTACCGGCTACCGGGAAGCTAACTTACAAAGCAGGACAACTCACCGAAGAGAACTTGCGACGTCACGGGCGGAAGAATTTTAAAATCTCAAAACTTAAAAAAGCTGATAATACATAAAAACAAGTTTTTTGGCTTAGTTCGACGATCTATTAACGAATAAAAGAGACATTTGAAATTCCAATGAACTTCTAAATTATTGTCAGTGGTAGATATCCAGGATTATAGAACTTGATACCAAGTAAGCACATGGCATCTACAAAATTTGAAAAAAAAAACTAATTTAGCACCAGTCCTAACAAAAAAAATTGAGCAAAAAAGAAATATTACCACAGAGATATAGAACACAACCCATATAGCAGTGAAACTTGGTACGAACTTGATTTAAGATTGATGGAAGGTTGAAAAGGAAAATTTGACGCGACAAGTTTTTATCAAAAGTTGCTGGAATATTGTTATGACAAATTTGAAGAGACAAGTTTTGACAAAACTTGCTGGAATATTGTCATGTCAAGAATGGTATTTCAGAATCCGAAAGTCATATAGTGATGATCAACACATTGCCATATACATAAAAATATGGAGAGAATTCCTTTTTTTGTTTATTTTTATTTAAACTGTTATATTTAATCCCAGGACTTTTCCATATGACCGATTTTTTTTTGGCACCACAACAGGCCGTGAGGCCCAATTACAGTGGTGAATTACAGCACGGTACGCCCAGCCTTAAGAAAATCCCATTTAATTTTTGTGTTCTCACCAGGGATCTGACCCAGAACCTTCCATGTATGAGCCAAATGTCTTAACCACTACACCACGGAGGCCACCAAATTAAATTAGTGCATGACAAATATTCAAGAAAGTGGTTAATTCCAAACAACATTCAGATTGGCAATACTATCAAAGTCATAGAAAAATGATACATTTCACCGTTTTTGTCCGTGAGTTTCATGTCATTTTTAATTACGCATTTATCATTGGACGTTTTTCCGGCGATTTTAAAACTTTTAATATTGTCGAAGTGTTAATACTCAGTTTAAAGGATAAACTATTTATACGCCACTGAGGAAAAAACATTAAAATGAGTTTCTGTTGCACTGTCACTCGACAAAACCGTCTTGTCAAGAGCTCTTTAAAAGTAAGTATGATATTAATATCTCATCCACTGCATACTGCTCACAATAGTTTAAACTGCTTAATTATTAAATATCGCAAACATTATACTATTATTGGATTTAATTAATTGAATTATGTTTTATTTACAGAACGAAAAGGCTGTTGACAATATATCGATATAACAAACTAATACTTTAACCCCAGAGGCTCTTATACTTCACGAAAGTCAACAGATGGAAGAGTTAAGGAAATAAAGATGTTTAAACATAGGCAGAACGCTTAGTGTTACACAGTTTGTAAAGTGGCCACTTCAACCAGCCAATGACAGTACATAAGATCAGTAAATACCTAGACTTCCATATGTCCTTCCCAAAATGTTTTCCCTTTGTTGCAACAAATTTTAATTTGAATATCGGATACTTTTTACCATGAGAAATCCCGCTAGTCGAAAAGCTAGTAAGTCGTAAAACAGTTTTATTTATTTGTTTTAGAGTTGAGAGACAAAAGAATGCACCGGACTCTGATCTCCAGTCAATTGACATGAATTATTTGTCATCACATCATCTGACTTTTTTTGGCAAAAATAGCCCGTAATTTTTATTATTTATTCAAAATAAATATACTGAGTAATAATAACAAGATATTTTGTTTAATATGAATATTTTTAAGAAGCTTCGTATGTTTTGTTTTTTGCTGGTTTATGTTTTTTTTTGTTTCGTTTTTTTTTTGTTTTTTTCCTTTTTTTTGTTTTTCTTGTTTTTTTTGTTTTTTTTTTGTTTTTTTTGTTTTTTTTGTTTTTTTTGCTAAATAAATCCAAACATCATGCAAGTTTGTTGAATGGTAACAAGGAAGTTAGCTTTAAACTTGCCTCAAGTTTACAGAGTTGCAATCTCAAACTTGGGTCAAGCTTGAGGCAAGTTTAAATTGCTGTCTGGGAATGAATAAGCGAATATGTAACTCTCGGCATTTACAGCGTATATGACCTATCATTGGTGGGTTTAAGTGGTCACTTTCATTCACATTCACCATTTGCCTATATTTGAACATGCATATTTCTTCTATTCTTCGAACTGCTGATTTTGTGATGTTAAAGAACTGAAACCTTTATTAGTGTGGTGAGATTCATCTGACTGAATTATTTCACGTACATAAGCAAGGGTTTAAAATATTTTTTGTAATAAATAATGTTTCTTGTTTTATTGAATTACGCAATATACAAAATTTTATGTGTGTCAATTTTAGGGCAAAGTAAAAGGAAATTTATATAAAAAAAAAGAATATATATTAAGCCAAATATGTTAGTATTATAAATTTTTATAAAAGGCGTATTTGCCGTTTATGTTAATAAGATATAAAAAAATGTTCAGACAGTTTTAAAAACTAGGTATTTATGTTTATATTTAATTTACGTACACCATTTATATTATAAAAAGTACAATAAAAGAACAAAACAATTACATAAACTATACATTTGTGGAGCAGTTGATTCAATATCCGATAGGGTCCGATGTCTTGCAGGGTACCCGCTGGCACAGCGCGGGTTTAAACTGTGTAACTCGGTTATAAGCTTAGACTATACCCTGTCTGCGTAAACTATAAGTGCGAAAGCACTACAATTAATGATATGAATCATAACACGTTTAAACATGTGAGTCGAGGTCCTGTAAAAAAAATATTGGTTTGGGCGAATGAGACAATCCATTTTACTTATACCCAGCTCCACTATCCATTTTAATAGCCTTTTTAACAATTTTCTCATTTCTAATTGTTTTTATAGACAGTGGAAATGGGATGTATTAAAAAAAGACAATATGACGAAAGTGATAATTCAACTATAAAATTTTTGTGTAATAAGTTTTTGAACCACAACAGGCCAAAAAGCCCAATTACATCACAGAATACCCAGGCCTGAGGAAATTTACTTTTTTATTTGTGTTCTCACCGGGAATCGAACTCGGAACCTATCGTGTGTGAGTCAAGCGTCTTGACCACTACACCGCGGAGGCCGCCAATTATGTATTATGCAGTCCTAAGTTTTCTATTTCTGCCCTGTAGAATACCGCAGACTCCAATCCATAATATAATCAATCACTTTTATAGCTACGGGTCATGCAATTTTGTTTTGACTGTTCAGACGCCTCAACGGAAAATTTCTTAACACAGTGCCGGACTAAGAACTTTTATGAAAATTTACAAATATTTTTGATAAAATATGAACTATATTTTTTTCTTTTTTTTTTACACGGCTTACCGCCTTTTTTTATACACAGTAATACAAAATACAAAATAATATACTTACTACATTGGTACACGTGATGATAAAATTGAATTTAAACAAATTACATAAAAAAAATTACATTACTCATTTGGAGATCAAAATTAAAATGGAAAACGAAAATAAAAATAATAGACCAAATACACTTGTATTTGAAGAGAAAATTCAAAATAGACATTTTTAATTTGTAAATCACCAGAGCTAAAAATACCAACATTTGTATTACCAAATGTATTGGCAATAATTGCCTACCTATAAATAACGTTATTGTAATTGACGTTGGTTCATCAATTTTCTTCTAGAAATAACATTTATCTATTTGGTTTACTAATACGTAATACACATAATTATATTTTAAAAAAACACTTCTTCTTTTCCAGCAATTACATGTAAACACTAATAAAATTAACAATATAAATGGTTAAAATTAAAATTGAATTATTGTAAGAACTTTACAGGGTATCAGTTTCTCGACGTCATGGACGTCCACTGCTGACTGTTTGTCGGCAGTTCATGTCAGAACTACGGTACGCGAATCTGACTTAGAAGGATGCACAGGAGATGCCTGGAGGATCTTCGTGGACATTATATGCTCCAACCTTAGTTCCTTAGAGCCGACATGGAATGATGATGATGATGTAAAATTGATTCATTTATATAAATTACATCTTATATGCAAATGTTAACATGAATAAAATACGAATTTAAATAAAATTAACCACACAAATGATTAAAATTAAATAATTGTATGAATATTGTTGATAAATCCACCTGGTCCATGAAGAAGTATAGCAATAAAAAAAAAAAAATTCAGGCGTTGCCTAGTATGTAGGTGAAATAATTCAATTAGATGAATCTCACCCGCATAAATAAAAATTTCAGCTCTTTAACTTCACAAATGAAAGAATTGAAGGAATGTAGATGTTCAAATATGGGCAGAATGGTAAATGTTACAGAGTGTGTAAAGTGGCCACTTAAACCAGCCAATGACTGGTCATAAGCCCTGTAGATGCCTAGTCTTCTATATTACCTTCTCTAAAATGATATTCATCTCTGTTGTATTATGTTATTACATAAAAATCAGTTATTACTATAAAACCAATAAAAATAATTAATAAATTACGAAAAAAATATGCATACAAAAACTAGCCATGTAAGTTATCAACATTTATTTAACTGTTGTAAAAATGAATTTATTAATATATTTTAATTTATTAGTTTTTTTACGTATGGGCGACTGTATTAGGTTATTACTCTAAGTTAATAATAGTTTTCGAGAGGTTATTGAACAACCTTGAAAAAACGCGATTTAATGATCTTTCTCTGAAGTAATTCGTTATTTGGGAACGACCTGGGAACCCTTAGTTTTTCGTCTATTGATTTTTGAGCTTGCGAAACACTTTTTTTATTTTCCGGGTCATCAAAGTTGACTTTGTCAATAGGTTGCTTGATGACTCTTAAATAGATTGATGCCAGGTCTTAAATATATTATTGATAGGTTCTTTTGTAAGAAGGGGTGCTAAAATTTGTGTATGTCTGAATCATGGTGTCTTTAAGACTGTAAATTATTGTAAAATTGTTTCGGGTCACATATATATTTGTAAAGTTACGCGGGTCGCAACGTCACTGGCATGACGAAAAAAAATCATTTCCTTTGAAAACATTTGTGATATTTTAGAATTTTTAAATGAAAACAGAATAAAAATAGTATAACATGTCGCTTATCAGCATACTGTTCGTCAAAAATTACAGTAGTAAAACTTAAAAGTTACTTGGATCCAGCCTTTATTTCAAAATTAATGTGATTTTTGACATTAAATTTTCAACAATTTTAGGCAAATCGGGTTTATAATTGCTGCATACTTCTCTAAATTCACAAATACATGTTGATGCAAATAACGTGAGAAAAAGGAAGGCACAATTTTGTATCTGTGATCTGTTGTGGACCGTAACAACAATCCTCTTCGTGTGTAACTATTTGTGAGTCAAAGTCAAAACGAACCTCAAGATATACGAAATTTAGAATGCTAGATTTTTTCAAACCAAATATATTAAGGGCCGCACATAAAAGCTTGGCGGGCCACAGGTTGAGTATGGTTGGTATAGACTGAGGTGTACTAACAGTGATAAACAGTAAATGTTTATTCTAAATAACACATATATTTTAAAAACAGGGAATATAAAAATTAATTCAATTTGTTTCTTCTGTGTATGGATTTAAAAAAAGGTGACAAAACCTCTAGAGGGGATCCAAGTATCCAAATAAAAGAGCTGAAACATTTATGAACGTAAGTAAGAATTATCTTGCTGATTTTTTTCATCTACCACGCAACGCCTAAAAAAATTGACAAATAAACAATATTTTAAGCATGTCTTAATGTTGGAGTCAACAAGTTTACATACCAAAATTTTGACGTACGTAAATCATTGTTGAGGCAACTTAATCTAAGGTTCTTCTGAATCAAGCGCAGCACGTGTCAAGACCACATCCTCAGGACGCTCGTTATAGGAAGTTCTCAGACTGCAATGTTATTTATGAAATCGCACCGACTTATGCCTAATATTTTCATAAAGCACTTCCTCTCAAAACTCAGAAGTTTGGTGGTCTGAGCTTAAGTATGGTGTCAAGATTCTGAAGTATTGGCATTATTCAAGAGTGAAATAATTGGCATGTCGTTTTGACCGAGTATAGACTAGAACAATAGTGCATTTTATTTACACCTGCAGGCTCCAGATGTCTCGAAAGGCCGTCGATGACGATCTTTCGGCTTTATGTGGTGGAACCTAGGGACGCGAGATTGACGTTGAGGGAGGCGAGGCGTCTGGTAATGTTCACATGATCCACTCCAAAATATTGTTGGTAAACCTCGTACAAAATTAGCAAGTTCAATAATACTGTAACTTTCGTACAAAATATTAATATTTAAAACGTTGCTTCCGGAGTTTCTGGTCCAAATTAAACAATGCTGACTGCTACGAGTTCGCAACAGTACCTACGTAGATTTGAAAGAAAATATTATGTAACTGTTTTTGAAATTATTCAACGGTTTATAACAATAGTTATGAGTGTCAGCGCTTATTACAGTTATAGAACAATACATTTTTAAACGCATCTCACGTCAACGAGTAACACCAGCGACAATTTTCTACTTTTAAGTGGGCCATCATGCAATATTTTTTCCATTGATACTATTTTACATGATGCTCAAATAAATAAAAACGAATATATCTTTTATTTTTTATTCATTATCCTAATCATTTTCCTATCTGCATCCATTTGTGCATAAGGCACTGCATTGGTACTCAAATCGAAGTGTATCTATGTAGATCATTTTTGTTACACGGAAGATATAAAATGACGGTCTTTCAGGACAAAATGTATGTGTTAAACTATTTATAAATGAAATATAGATCACACTGTGTTTATCTGTGCCCTACTTAAATATTTAAAAAAAATACAGGCCTATTAAAAAATAATTTGTTAACTGAAATGACACGAATATACTTTTTGTCCAGGCGGTTCAAGAATACAGTAATGTGGGTAAAATATGTAGATCCTGAATAAGAATTCAAGAGAAGAGCGATTTAGGCTGCTCTCTGGTAAAAAACCGGAGAAATAAAATCGAGTATGGATAAGTCGGCCTCGTAGTGTAGTGGTTGGCGTATTTTGTCTCGGGATGGATTCTTGGCAGAGCAGAGTGAAATATTTATTTTAATGCTGGTTTAACACTGCAATATTTTAACATATTACAACAGACATGAAAAACATTTTACTGAAGGGAATGTAGACGTCTTTGCATCCACAGGGCTTATGACCTGTCATTGGCAGGTTTTAGTGGTCACTTTACGCAATGCGTAACATTCACCATTCTGCCTATATTTGAACATCTATATATCTTCGACTCTTCCATCTGTTGACGTTTGTGAAGTTAAAGCTGAAACCTTTATTGTTGTGGGTGAGATTCGTTTGAGTGAATTTTTTCACCTACATACCTACTAGGCAACGACTAAAAGTATTTTTTAATTCTTGAACTTCTTCTTGGACCCGGTGGATCAACAATGTTTTGAGTGATGTCTGTTGCAATATGTTTATATTAACAGCTTCCTAGGGGATTAAATCCAATCCCTGTCTACAAAAATTTGGACAAACTCAAAACATTGTTGACTGCAATATTTCACTGTCCTTGGACTGGTACCCGAAGCGCATATTCGTTCTTTTAGAAATCTTTTCACATCTCTTAACAATTATAAACTGTTCCTCGCCTTTTATGAATTTAATACATGTTAAATTTTAAGGAAAATAAAACTTTCTTATCAGTGTTACAAAATTTTATTATTTTACTAGAACACTACTACAGTTTCGAGAGAGCACTCCTTCCATCGACGAGTGATACAAAACCTTCATATGAGTTTTTTATCTCCCGTCGATGGGATGAGTGCTCTTCCAAAACTGTAGTAGTCTTCTTGCAAAATAATAAAATTGTGTAACTCTGACAACAAAGTTTAGTTTTCAAAATAATTTACAACGAATTGTTACAAGTGAATGCCGATTCAATTAACTCGAATTTACAGATGTTTTATTAATTTAAAAACGAGAAACAAAATTTTGTTTTGTAGAACGCGATAACCACCTCACCACGAGGCGAATTATTCATTTTCGACAACGAACGAAACGCCAATGTGCTGCACTAAAGGGCACCCATGCAGAAAATTATAAAAACCGTTTCAATAACATTAAAAATGAAAAGGATGATTAACTTACATTTCTTTATTATGGAAGTTGTTTTATGGCTATGACGTACGACGATTAAAGAATAACTAAAAACCATTTTATTTAAAATATTTATTATAATTGTCATTGAAAGTGACACTTTTCGCAAATAAATTTAGTATAATGTGATTTCTTTTATACTCGAATGTGCGTTTTGCATATTATAACATTTCAATTTAAAGTCAAAAGTCAATTTGTGAAATGTATGAAGCTCCAATGTTAATTTTTATTTATTTATTTATTATGGAAATCATAGTCTTTTTTATAAGTACAAGAGAACGATTTAAAAAAGTAAAACCAATTACAGATTTCACATTGATTTATTATACAGAAGGAGAGGGGAAAAAATTAAAAAATTTAAAAAAAGAAATATTATAAAAAGTACGTAAAATGGAGATGGTTACGCCGCATTTACTCTGTGTCCACACATGTATACATAGCATATTTATTAGGATGAGGCGCTCAATTTTTTTGGTTAAGATGTTGCAATTGCCTACCGTGGGTACTAATTATTGTCCCGGCCCCGTAATAACAACTTTACTGATCTCGAGTGCATGTTATTTTTATCAATGACTCATTAAATCCACTGTGTCGTGTAATTGTCAAGTGCCCCTCCTTCCTGATCACAAGATTTGATATAATCAGACAAAAAGGTGCCAGAACTCAGAATAAGGTAGGTTATTCCATCCATTATAAATAAAGGATAACGCATTCCGCGAACCAGCATTTTGAGCGTTCGTCTGGTAACAAGCAAGTGTCGCGATCAGGAGAAGACATTGTATAGTTCCAACCCTAATTTCTTTTCCCTCTCTGTGCTTCCATGAACATTTATATTTCTTAGTAAAAATTCACAACCAACAATAATTAATTAAACAATGTTTGAGTATGTCCAAATGCTTGCAGGCTGGATGGATTCTCTCCCTAGGGAGTTGTTCATATCCATATCATGTTCAGCTCCTTTACTTCACAAAAGTCAACAGATGGAAGAGTTGAGGAAATTTGGATGTTCAAACATGGACAGAATGATGAATGTTACACAGTGTGTAAAGTGGCCACTTAAACCAGCCAACGACAGGTCATAAGCCCTGTAAATGCCTAGACTTCCACATTCCCTTCTCAAAAGCGTTTTCCCTCTCTGTTGAAATAAATTTAAATAATTAATTAGACGCAGGTAGTAGATCTACATATGTATAAGTGAAAATTTAAAATCAAACGGGAGATAAATTTTAAATATATTTAACAGATCTGATATAAATAGAGTATGTACAGTGTAATATTATGTCGACGTCACTAAAACTGTCATTTTGGTAGTCTGTATTCTTAGAAGTTCTATTATAAAAAAATAGCCGAAACCTTAAGTCAACATATGGAAGAGTTGAGGAGGTGAGGATGTTTAAACATGGGCAGAATGGTGAATGTTACACAGTGTGTAAAGTGGCCGCTGAAACCAGCCAATGACAGGTCACAAGCCCTGTAAATGCCTTGACTTCCATATTCCCTTATTTAAGGTATTCTCCATCCCTGTTGTAATTTGTTAATATTTCTTTTAGTTATAAAACCAATCAATTTCGAAAATTGAAAAAATAAATTTTATAATTTGAACTGTTTTATAATTTTTTTAACCATGGAAATGTAAAATTAAAATATCAAAAATGTCTTATCCTTTTCTTTTCCTGCAAATGATATTTCGTTTTATGCATACATAAACACATATTCACACACACTCTTAAACATATATTATAACACTACTTTAAAAAATATATAATTTGTATTACTTTTAGAATTATGTACATAATTAACTTTGTAATTGCGTAATACATTTTTCAAAAATATTCTTCTAATCTATACGATCTAAATAAATAAAATGAAAATGTTTCATAAATAAATCATGGAGAAATTGATTTGGAACTCTCTCTTTTTAAGAATATGATATATTATGGGGTGTACATAATATTAATATATTTGGCTGGCATATCTAATCTGTTGTTGGATAAAGCGATTTGTTATGTGATTAAAAATTACATGACAAAATTGAATCACAAATATAAAGACCTTCATTACTCTTTTAGACAACCAGTTACAATAACAATATGATTGGTAATATTTTATATTTTTATTCATTTGTATTTTACGAGTTTTATACGTGTTGTTTAATACGACTATTGATCAAAGGAACATTATTTTTTTAAGCTTTCGTAATGTGAAATATTTCCATATTATTCTCTTTTAACCCTTTATTAAATGTATGGAAGATTTTAAGTTCTGTTTCTTTATTAGTCATAATTAAAATTGATTACGAGATTTGCAAATTCAGAGAAATTGGTATTGTGTAAAAGTGCATGTCGTTTTATATTTTTGTGCAACAACTATGGTGAAAGTGAGGGCATAGTGGGTTTTGCATGTTGGTTTTATTTATATTTGAGAGTTCTATTTCCATACTTATTACATACTTTTGGTACTACCAAGCCATCATTAGACGTGAAGCGTGTATTATGGTTATATTTGAGAGGAAAGTTGAATGTATTACTATTAAATTGTTCCAAAATGATGCCAAGCCACAGTAGTCCTCGAACAGGCAGAGTTTTGATTGTTTTGTACAGAAGATTATTATTACTTCTTTGTTCTTAAATCTCTGCAGGTACAATTCGCTTAACTATAGAGTACTGTAGACCCTGGATCATTTTAATGTTAGTTTTAGTCGAATGTCCCCACGACTTTATACCATATCTTATTATTGATTCTACTAAAGAAAAATAAATATTTTAAGAATGATTTTAGGCAAAATAAAAGATAACTCATAAAAAGTACTCGCAAGAGTCCGCAATCGATTACAAAGTTTAAATATATGACGATCCCATTTAAAATTGTGATCAATAAAAATACCCAAATACTTATACTCCTCCACAAATTATATGAGTTCACAATTCGTCCTGACGAAGAGACGGGTACGTCTTGAAACCAATAGACAAAAAAAGTCAGTAAGTGGTTTTACACAAATATTCAATAACATTTATCAAATGATTGACCGCAAAGTAAATGCTTAAAATATTAAAAATATAATAAAAACTTAATTGGAATCCAATACGCCACAGTAGTATTTACTTTGTCCGAAATCTGTCGTATCTTTGTACGATTTATAAAAAAAGTTATCTTAGTTTAAATACGAACAGTGTATATTTCAAATTTTATATTTTTAAAACCTGAGACCTAAACTAATAAACAAATAATTATTTGTACACACAGGACTTTTTGTTCAAAATTTTCATTTATTTTTAACGGATTTTTGTTTAAAATATTATTTTATTTTCTGTTGTTTTTTTCTTGTATGATTAAATGTGAAACCACTGTGAATGGAGTTACACTAAAACAAGTAGGCGAATCTGTGTATCTGGGAAGTATGTTTACTAGGGGTGGAATGACTGAGAAAGACATTGAAAGCAGGGTGAGTGCCGGGGACAGAGTGAACGGTGCACTTAAATCAACCTTGGCAAATAAATGTTTGTCGCAACAGGCAAAATTAGAACTTCACAATGGAGTCCTGGTCCCGACCCTGATATATGGGTACGAAGTATGGACTTGGAAAAACAGGGATGAAAGTAGGTAGAAAGCTGTCGAAACGCGATTTCTCAGGCGGATGTGTTGTAAAAATATGTACGATAGATGCACAAATGTCGAGATCCGTACATAATGTAAGACTATAGGTATTATCGATAAAATCAAGAAAGCAGCTCTGCGTTGGTTTGGACATGTAGAGCGAATGGACAGCAAAATAACGGCTAAAAATATTTACAATGCAAAAGTTGATGGATGCAGTAATAGAGAAAGACCGAGAAAGACATGGCATGACCAAATCCAACAAATACTTGAAGACGGACATGTCTAAAGTCGGAATAATCGGCGCGCGTGCATGAGAAGATGTATGAATGTAGAGGAAGCGAGATATGTATGCAAAGATATAGTGACGTGGCGTTCTATCCTCTCTGCCTATCCTTAAGGGGAAACGGCGTGATTGTTTGTTTTTTTCTCCAAGGTCGTCTTTATTAGGTTTTTTATTTAACTTGTTCTGCAATATAAGTGTGCATTGGCGGGCTTATTGTTAAAATCAATAACTTACAGCCAAACGAAAACATACTGATTTGTATTTTTTTTATTTAATGTGATATTTTAAATAACAGCTGATTTCAGTGAGGCAGGTGGAGCATGTGCATATAAGACATACTTGAGGAGATAATGAACGCATGACGCACCCACGAGATGATAGTGACACAAGTCCAGTTATGTCAGTTTTGATGAAATGTTTCTGTTCCTGTTCCTTGTACATCATTGTATCAACAAAACACAACAAACATGGAAAGGATTGAAAATGTTGAAAATGTACATTATAAAAATAATAAAACACTTAGTGCTTACAGCCAATCTGCCAAAAAAAATGGATTTTTTACCCTTGAAAATAGACGCACTATATCTGAATTATGCTATTTACATAAATTATTAAATAATAAAGTAGACTCTTTTAACCGACTTTTCAAAATTAATCTCAATGTCCCCTTTCGCGTGACAAGAAATAAGCATTTTTTCCATCTGCCAGTCTGTAGCACTAACTATGCACAACACTCTTTCCTCTATCGTACTTGCTCTAACTATAGTCCTTTTTTCCATCTATACGAGATAGATATATTTTTCATGCCCCTTAATTTATTTAAAAATAAATTAAGACTCCTTATTTCTAGCTGCGATACGATCCCACTTACTGTTTAATGATGCTCACACTTACACACACCTGAACACTAATACACATAAACACACATCTACACTTACTCTCATACAAATACACATAAACACACCCTTTTGTTGTAACACAATTTAATAATATGTATGATTCTTATTTAGAAACTTTGCTGGTCTGTCTTTAAACTGTATTTTTTTTATGTTACCATATCATTGTCGACTGTTTGTTTATTTAAAATAAATAAAACTAACGGCATATTTCTTAAAACAGGAATGTGGCCTTAAAAGCAAAACTGTTATTAGTATATTTTTTTAACTTATATTCCAGAAAAAGAACTGGAACAATAATGCCATTGTTATTTCTGAAAACATTTGTAACTAGACGACACAAGTACGAGTAAGTGAACTAAGGTTGTGCATTCAAAAATATTTTGAGTGTGTCAAAAAAAAAATATCCATAAAACTCGTACACTGGATTTCATCCCCTAAGGAATAATTAAGATTAATATCACAACCGAGACGAAGAACATTTTAGAATATAATGTATGGAAGCCTGCACCAGGCCGCGATTATGAACGGCTATCGTCATCGGTATATACGGAGACGGTATAAACGACTATCGATATTTGTGTATGAAAATTCTAAGTGTCTTCGTCGGTTACCGGTAATTGAACATGTTTAGAAAATAAAATTGTATACACAGAAAACTTAATTTTACTTTGTGGATAAAATTGAAGATAAATTTAAACTTCCCATTAGAATACGTACCGAGGTGAAGCAAAGGGAACTGCATTGGTACATCAGAAATACTCTAACAATGTTTGATTATGTCCAAATGCTTGCAGACCGTGATAAAGGGTTCAGCTCTTTTACTTCACAAAAGTCAACAGATGGAAGAGTTGAGGAAATGTGGACGTTCAAACATGGGCAGAATGGTGAATGTTACACAGTGTGTAAAGTGGCCACTTAAACCAGCCAATGACAGGTCATAAGCCCTGTAAATGCCTAGACTTCCATATTCCCTTCTCAAAAATTTTTCAATTTAAATCAGAAATACTGTTCATCGGTTCAATAAAGGTCTAGTGATCAGTCTTCGTCATCATCATTCCCTTTCCGCACCTAATGGTGCATAGGGCACTGCATTGGGACACCAATCGCGGCGTATCTTGAACACTTTTTTAATGAAGGTAAATGATCAGTCATATGCTTCAGATATCAGTCCAGGAACTGGAAACTGAAATATTCTGGTGAAAAACAACTTTTCGAATAAATATTTCATGTCAACCATATCGAGAATCAAAACCAAGACCTCTTGCATGGTAGGCAAACATACTGACCACTACAACACGAGTCTGACAAATATAAAACATCACGATCAGTCTTACAGTTATAAAGCGCGGTCTAATTTTTTCATATAAACGTATTCCCATATTTTCTCCCAAGATTATGGCATGAGAGCATTTTTCTGCTCACTATAGATATTTACCATTGGCGTGTGTCTGTTGTTTCGTTTTTTTGATAAATTATTTTCTTTTGGGAGTTACGACCACCCAAAAACCGAAAAAAGCGCCTTGTTTTATCTTAAAAATGTACCCACACTGATAATTTATTTCTGAAATTCTGTTTAAAAAAAAAACCAATTCAGTTCAGTTTTGGAGTGCGGAAAACGAGACAACAAAACGTCGTAACACTTGAGGATTCTGTTTCTATTTTACATGCATATTTTTTTTTCCTCTTTCACCCATAAAGAAAAAATACATAGGTATCATAAAAAATATTATTGAGGCTTTCTCCTAAAATATTACTACATCGTTTAGATATAATATTTATTTTATCGTACATTTTTTCATTAAAATTATTTATTTGCATAATGTATTACTGCCTAGTTTCATTTTTAAAATTTGTGATAAAAATCTAATTTGGTATTCATGCGACACCACTCGGTGGATTTGCGTACTATAATATATGTTTAAAGGTTGATGTCTTAGATGTAGCTGTAATTATATGATACTTTTCTCTAAAGCCGTTTATACGAAAGGGTTTCTCAAATAGTTTCAGCATTGATAAATAGGTGGCGTCATTAAAAAAAACACTAAAATATTTTTTTTTGCAAATATTGAAGTAATTTCGCAAAAAATATTTTTATCCTTGTCAAGGCATTAATAAATTAATAGGGCTCATAGCCGTTCATTGACTTGCTTGAGTAATAAAAAAGCACAGTTCTGAGCGTAAAATGGAACCAAAATAAGTCTGCACACTAAATATACTGAAAAGGAAAATCGAGTGGAAATAAATAAGTTTCGTCGTGTGTTTGCCCCGGTTGAATTGGTCTAGTGCCGCGATTATAAACACTATCTTCATCTGTGCATATCGAGACGGTACACTTAACTCTATCTACCTCGGTATGTTCTACCGACTTGTCAAGTCGACGTCATATGATCGAATCCAACCATAAATGACCCCGAAAATTTAGTCCGTGTTCCTCACTTCAATATTTAAAAAAAAAATCTCTTTTATATTTTAAATAGGCTTCTGTGATAAAAAGTGCTCACTTTTATAAACTCCAATAAATCCCAATTAAGCAAAAAATGCTCGCTTGAACTTGATTTTTATATGACTTTTGACAATACCGAATTAAGACGGTATGTTTAACGATCGTCTGTATTTATCTATTACCGAGTGATTAAGCAGGTTCCTTTAACGTCTCGATACGTACACTCAGAAAGATAGTAAAACAGACAAAAAAATATAAAAACTAAATTTATTTTTTATAGATGCTCTTTTATTTTAATAGGGCAGAATCAAACCACATTATCTGTTCATATAGGCGTTTGTTTTCAAAACTAACATTTACGTCAGAATTCAATTCGACTTCAAAATTGACTTATTTCTTTCACGTTTTTTAATAGGCTTAGAACGATTAAAATTTTTAATAAATTGTAATTAAAGAAAAAATTGCTGGATAGAACAATTTTTTTGTCATATTTAGTGCGTGACTGGTCAACAAATCGATGTACTTACTCGTACATCAAATCTTGTGGGGGGATCGGAAGTGTATCTTTAACGCTCAGGAGAATTTTTTTTTAACTATGACGTCATAATGAAACTATGACACTTTAGTGCATAGATATGTGTACCGCGACGTACGATTCCTCTTGTTACATATCTATGTACCTACTCAAACTTGACGGTGGTGGGTGGGTAGTGTATCTTTGTAATCGCTCAAGAGAATTTATCTTTAACTATAGCGTCATGGTGAAGATATGACGTCCTTAGCTTCCGTAAAGCCGAAAAGCTGACACAAAATATTTGCTTTGTAGGTGCCTGGGCCTCGATTATGAAGGAATATAAAGACGTCATACCTTCACCTTGACGGTATAGTTGAAGATGAATTCGCTCTAGCGATTACAAAGATATTCTACCGACCCCTCACCTTCAAGTTTTGGGTAGGTACATCGATATGAAACAAGGGGAAGCGTATGTCACGGTACACATATCTACATTCTAAAATTACATAGCTTCAATATTACGTCATAGTTAAAGATAAAATTCTCCCGAACGACTACAAAGATATAATATCGATACCCCCACCATCTAATTTTGATTTAAGTACATCGGCTTATACCGACGGATCTAGAACCCGTCGATAAGTTTATCTACGCATTAAAAGTGACAAAATTTTTGTTCCACCACGTAATTTTTTCGTTTATAACGATTTATTAAAAATTGGTATCGTTTTGAGGTTGGCACTTTTTTTTTAAAAAGCCTATTAAAAATATAAGAGAGAAATAAGTAAATTTTCGAAGTCGAATTGTATTCCGACATAACTGTCAGATTATGCGAAATGAGCGGCTAGATTAGGGTTGCCATCCGTCCCGATATATCGGGACTGTCACCGTTATTGAGTCTCCTGTCCCGACGTCCCGATGAAACCTATAAGGTCCCGATTTAAACTTACACAGTGCAACGCTGTCAATCAATAAAAATCTTCCACTGCCTTATTGACTATGAATGTGAAAATAAGGTGGAAAATTCTTTCAGCAATTGAACTTCGTGGAAGCTGAACTTGCCTTAATATAGTGAAAGTCAGTAATTCAATTTCTGCTCATAAAAACATAATGATTAAAAATGTCTTCTGCTGCCAGAGTACATATTCTGACACTTTGAATTTTAAACAAATATACAGACTTTCGTACATAAATATAGATATTAGTTTATACCGTCTTAGTGATACCGATGAAGATAACCGTTCATAATCGCGGCCCAGGGACTGTAGGATCAATATTGCAGTATTACGTAAATATTTAGTCAGAACAAATATGGCCAGCGGTACTTCTTCCGCAAGAAACACCACATAAAATGTAAGAAAAACATTTCTATTGTTTTTGTGAAAAACCGTTATGAAATTTCCTTTTTTTCAACTACATATCTACATTGCAGAGCGTCCCGACGAGACCCTAGCGAAATATGGCAATAGATGCAAAAATAATCTCGTTAGGTTCTGTCCTATAGTTAAAAATAAATTTAGTTATAGTATTTTTTCCATCTGTTTAACTATCTTTCTGAGAGAACGTATCGAGAGCCGGCTTTGTAATCGCTACGTACTACCTCAGTAGATAAATGCAGACGATTGTTAAGCATATCGTTTTGGCAATGGTTTAAAGTCATGTTCAAGCGAGCATTTTTTGCTTGAATTGGGATTTATTGGAGTTTAAAATCGCTTGGAAGTGGGCACTTTCTATCAAAGAAGCTTATTTAAAATATAAATTAGAACTGTTTTAAATGTTAATGACGTAAGGAACGCGGACTAATTTTTAGCGGTCATTCATTGGCTTATTTCGATCATACGATGTCGATATAGCAAGTAGGTAGAACATACCGAGGTAAGATACTGAAGTACAGAAGTTAAGTATAACGTCTCGATATATACAGATGAAGATGGCGTTATCAATCGAGGCACTGAAGCAAAAATCCTCTAACATGCAGTTAAAGCACACGCCCCTTTCCCGAAACTGTTGACTTGTGTCTTTTTTCAGTGTAATATTTCTTTACAATCAAAGAAAGCATAGAAACATTAAAAGCTTTCATTGTACCCCTAATTGTATTATTGTCAATTTGTGATCAATCCAATACACATGGTCAGTACAATCACCGTTTTCTAATTTCCCAGCATGGCAGTGAAGAAATACAGCGTTAGTTCCAAAGTAAGACCACAGCCGTGCGCTCCGGGTCCCGCTTCGGAAAGGGAAATAAACGCCCATCATGCAATGCCAATATTGTGTAGTGTTTTTCTGTTGATGTTTAATAAGTTGTGTTTTTCTGGGAAAATTTGCACTTTTTGGCAGCGCGATGATTTGGATAGCATTGATACACGGTACAGCAACCCAAAAAAAAACACAATGAGACAAGCAAAAATTGGTAATACGTAAAAGTAAGTGAAAGTCACGATAACATGTTTTGTAAATACAATTTTGTTGATTTATTATTGATCTTTTTTCGTGTATTACCTATTAACGATAATACTGTCTACTTCTCTATGTGATAGTCTACAAACATATATGTTTAAAATTATGTAAGGGTTAGTTACGAAATAAAAGCTTGTTTACATTTGTACGTACTTGTATTTTTAAATATTTTTGGATAAGATATTACATTTGTATAACAAATGGGTAGGCTAATAATTATCGGTCATAGAGATCCAAATTTACAGAGTTATATATACTATATAATCATCATCATCATCATTCCTTTTACGCACCTAATGGTGCACAGGGCACTGCATTGGCACACTGTAACACCTATGTGTTACAATGGCGCCTAACGTGGGGCCTAAATTGTCATGGGTTGGACAAATATATACATTATGTGGGCAGTTTCCCGTAAATCAAATTTGAAATATGTATAAAATATCAACCGTGTCGGAAATCGAACTCGAGTTCTCTTGCACGGTAAACAATTGCGCTGACTACTATACCACGAGGCCGATAAGACAACATGATAGTACAATAAAATTAATTATATGTTTAATTAAGTAACAATACTTCACATTGATGACATAAAGAAATATTAATTTATAAATTAAAATCAAACTAACAGCAAAAACTTGAATGGTATTTTAAAAAAGTTTAGTGGTAGTTAAAAAAAATATTTGTAACAGTATTATTAAGATAAGCCAATTTTACATACTCTTATATTTATATTACTTTATAAAATGATCATTCATTCATTGACTGTCCAGATTTGCTGGAGTTGGCGTGTTTCCTTGTACCTGGTCGACGTACCCACCACAAATCTCCTTTTTGTTCTGCAAGTTCTAGGACCAACGATCACATGCACTTGCCTATCCCTAGGCTTTACAGATATGGTAATCAGTATGAGGATAAGGCTGATAAGTTTGGTTCTGGACTTGATAGTAAGTCTCATTAATTTTTTTCTCTCGCAATATAATTCTTAAACTTTTCTCTATGTTCAAAAATGTTTTTCTTTTTCATATTAATGTATATATTTCGTTAATATTTTTAATTACTTATGTGTATTTACTTGTTACGATTGTTATAGTTTTGCGATTTTATCATTTTTATTATATGTATATATATCTATATATTCTTCGTATATAAAAATAAATAAATAAACAAATGTGTCGCATTATAATCGCTAAGATTTTTGAAAGTTTTGTAATTTTGAAATTACTCCGCATGTGAAGTCACAAGTGTTCTTTGGTGAATTCTGCTGACATTTAAAAGTAAAGGTCTACACTGATTTTGAAAAGGCATTCGATCGTGTGGATCATATCATCCTAATGAGAAAATTTTTTAACTTTGGAATACGAGGTGACGTATATCGATGGATATCATCCTACGTAAGCAACAAGAGCTAAGCTGTCGTACTCGGAGGTTTTCGATCCAATTTTATTGATATTACATCGGGAGTTCCTCAGGGTTCACACTTAGGTCCTTTGCTCTATAATGCGTACCTTTATGATATGTATGCAGTCATCCATAATTCAAATTTCTTGATGTATGCTAACGATAAAAATATATTTCTGAATATCAAAGATACTAGTGACTGCCATAATCTCCAAGACGATCTTCACCGACTAACAGATTACTATGAAAAAAAAATCATAAATGTAAATGTATCAAAATTTTTACTCATTTCTTTTTCACGTAGCTCCAAACCTATTTTATATTAATATTTTTTAAGTAATCAAGCTATACAACGAGTTGAAAGTGATCCTTCTCTTGGTGTGATTCTAGATAAAAAAACTTACGTATGAAAACCACATCAAAAATATAGTGAACCGGGCACACAGAAACTTAGGTTTTGTTGTCCGCACTTGCCAAGTTTTTAATGATATTGGTAGTATCAAATTGATTTCTTTCGCTTACGTTTGCAGTCTCTTTGAATATGCCTCTTCTGTGTGGTCTCCTCAGTATTCCATACACAAGATAAGGCTTGAAAATATTCAGAAAACATTTTTGAGACATCTCAATTGGAGATCCAAATTTACGCACCTTAACTATAAAATTTCTTGTCATAAACATAATATACTTAGTCTTGAGGATCGTCGTTTGGTATTAGATATGGGGATTTTACATGCTATTTTTAATGAACGTCTTGATAGTCTTGTTCTGGTTTCTGAGTTGGCCCTTAATGTACCTGGCTACCGCACCCGTCACACGAATCTATATCTTTTTCATGTACCTACAGTTCGCACCAACTATGCCCAGAACTCTCCTCTGATTCGCTTCACGCGTAATTATAATTTATTTTTCAAAAACATAAACATATTTGACTGCAGTAAACTCACTTTTAAAACCAAAATTAAAAAACTATTTTTCTTTATAAAAAAAAAAAAAATTACATTATAAATTTAAGTTGTTTCTATTCACTCATATCAAACATACACTTACCCTGTCTCTAAACCTACCCTCACACCCATATACAATCACACACATTTTCACAGACCTACCAAAACCACGCTCAACTTTTTTACACACGCATCCTCACACAAAAAAAACTCGCACACTTGCACTTCAATGAATTTATCTAACTGAACTGGATTTTTATAATTGTATTTATGTAGAAAACTGATTTGGCTTTATTTTATGTTTTTTTATAATGTTGTGTATATTTTTTTGTATTGCTGTTGTTTTTCTGAATAAACAAAAATAAAATAAAATAAATAAATAAAGACCCGTACCGTAAAAACACACTAAGCGTTAAAAAAAATGGCTACCGGAAACCGGAAATCTATCACAACATATAACAATGCAATAACTTATTGGTTAATTGTAAAGAACTTGTGACGTAGGTCAAAGTAATTCGTTTTATTAAAACCATTTTTTTTTCACACATTTTCGAGAAACTTCGCCGTACAATTAAATGCTTCAATTTTTACCGTTTATTAGAAAACATTTTTTCTATGTAATTTCCCGTAGCACTGAACTTCATCATTACAACAAATAAATCATCGACTACTTAACTGAATTCAAAAACAGCACATACTTTATAGACTCCTAACCCCAAACTGTCAGTGTACGGGCGGGTAAAAAATACAGTTCTTTGTGTGATATAGAATCAAAATCTTAGATTTGTGTTTTTTTTAACTTGATGGCTACTATCAGGTAGAAGTCCTAAAAAGGAAAATTAGTGGAGATACGTCCTCCTAGAAATGTTTTGGTTGGCACGTTTGGTCCTGCGGTCCATCCTAAGTTCGATTCCTGGGACGGTCTACATAAAAAAATGGATTATTTATTTATTAATTATCTCTATACGCCTAGGGGGCTTTTACATGACAGGTACAAAAGTAAAGAGTTGTATGGTATAGCAAGTTAATACGTAGTTATTTATCTGATAAGTCACAAATAAAACAAAATAGAAATAGTGTCAAATGACATTATGCTTTTAGATATAAAGATAAAATACGGCGCAAAAAATGCAGACTGGTTTTTACGGCATTCGAATATTTTATTTTATTTTTTGCACCACAATAGGTCAGGTGGTTCAATTTCAGTGGGGAATTACCGCACAGAACACCTAGGCTTAAGAAAAATCACTTTTTTTTTAATCTCTGTGTTCTCACCGGGAATCGAACCCGGAACCTTCCATGCGTGAGTCAAGCATCTTAACCACTATACTACGGAGGCCGCTAGAATATAAATTATTTTGATTTCATAACCGTAAGAATTTTTACTCTATAAACTGACAATGGAAAACGAAACATATCAATTTCTTCATACTCGTCGTCATGCGATGAATAAGGATTTAACACTATTTCGCTGTATCTATGCTGCCACTTGTAGCGTAAGACTGATTACCTTATCCTCAATGAAACAAAATAATTTGGATACGCTGCAATTGGAGTGTCAATGCAGTGCCCTATTCACCACTAAGTGCGGATAGGGAAATTATGATGATGATGACTTTCTAATTAATAATAATAATTTCAAACACAAAACAAACAAACCGCCGTTTCCCCGTGGAGGTAGGCAGTGAAGATTGAACGCCATAACACTCTTTCCTTGCATACAGAACTCACTTCCTTTACATTTATACATCTTCTCATGCACGCACGCTGATTATTTCTACTCTTGACATGTCCATCTTCAAGTATTTGATGGACTGAATCATGCCATGTCTTTCTCGGTCTTTCTCCTTTCTTGATTCTGTCGATAATGCATGTCTCAGCCTTACACAGTTTATGGATCCCGACATCTGTGCACCTACCATACATCGTTTTGTGACTGAGCGTACTGAGAACTCTTTACAACTCCTTAGTGCGAAGTACTTGACTCGAGAGTGGCTCGATGATTTGGGAGCCACGTGAACTGAAGTACTCTTATGATAGAGAAAATCCAAAAGAAGTTTGTGAGATATCTCTACATGAGAGAGTGCGGGTATTATCCTCGGCTCTATCCGACCGAGTTTCTCCAGGGTATGCTCGGCTACAACAGTTTAGAGACTAGAAGAAATGTGTATTTGACTTCACATTTTTATCGATTACTGCGCGGTATGGTCAATAATTTTGAGAGTATGAGGAGCATTGGTTTGTATGTTCCTGATAATTACCTAAGACATCGACATCTGATTTATAGGACCAACCTGCCTATGGTTATGCCTGTTGGAAGGGCTACAGCTATGCTTACAACATCGCTCTGGACGTTGATCTGTTCCATGTATCTGAAGTGGTTTTGAGAGCAGGATTCTCCTACTACTTTGACAAAAGCCTATTAAATGTATTTTTTTATTTTTATAATATGTACGCCTTAAATTTAAGTTTGTTATGTAAATGTTATTTTTTCGAATAATTGCATTGAATTGAATTAAATTTACCTCATATTTGCCCGAGGGATTGCATTTCGACAGCATTTCACCTAATTTCATAATTATTTTTCCGATTCCATACTTCGCTGCAATACATTAGAGTTGGCACTAGAACCCCATTGTGAACTGCTAGTTTTGCCTCCTGCGATAAACATTTGTTTACCAAAGTAGATTTCAGTGCACCGTTCACCCTGTTCCCGGCACTCACCCTCCTTTCGATATCTTTTTCAAATAATTCTTCACTAATTTCCATAAACGAAAAAAATACGAGTGTGAAAAATAATTTGGATACTATAATAAGCAAGAATGTCATCTTATCTGTTCTAGCTGTGATCTTCGATCGAACAAAAAGAAAATAAGTACATTCGGTCCCACGGTATTTTCACTGCACCAATGATACGAGTGCAAAAAGACAATAATATGTACTTGAGGAGCGCGTTTATACTGTTGGCATTGCAAACTTTTTTAAACCAATGCAATGGTCTCTATGCCCCTGGTTGCGAATACTGTGGGTATACATTGTTAACAATGTTTATTGTTACAACTTCAATATTCATTTTACCCACCACCACTGTTCACTTCCACCTTAGTATCTTTTGATCATCCGCTACAAAAAGACCTCGAGTAGTGAATCACGCGTTTAATTTGTTGAACATGTGCTACATCATAGATTTCGTTTCCACCAACCACCAGTGTTTAGCTTCGAATCGGGGGACTGTCCTAGGGTTGTGACTGATTGACACTGCATACCGCATATCGAGGATATTAACTTATTTCATTAAAATTAAAATATAGTCCTCCCCGCTAAATAATATTGTAGAAGCCCTAGGGCTTCGCCCTCCCGCAATTTCTCGCCCGTTTCTCGGAATTCGTTTTCTCCAGCAGTCACAGTTGGACAAAAAAAATAATTATAAATAGTATTATTATTATAAACAACATGTATAGCGTCATTTTAGTAATATAATACCTCAAGGGCGCTTTATGAAATAATTCTATACATAAATAAATTTAGATGAAACTTTTAAATTTGTAATTTAAGTAAAACAATTTATTTCGTTATCACATGCTACAGATTTGTTCAAATGATTTGTGGGTTTTAAGTTTTTTTCCAAAACATCACTTCACTCTCATAGCTATGCACTTCTGCTGGGAGAGCATTTCATGTCATAGGGCCTGCGACTGCAAATGTGCATTCACCGAATTTAGTGCACTGTTTGCGTAGAGGTCCAATAACTTTTCTTTTCTCCGTAGACGTAGCTGATCTAAGCATGGGACGCATGTCAGCTAGTTCACCTGGAATGCATAGTTCCCTTAGATGCTCCGGGGAAGAGTTGTGGAGTGACCTATACATAAACCAAAAGAGTTTGTATTCTACCCTTTGTGGAAAACGTAGCCAGTGTAATTCCCGAAGTAGTGGAGTGATATGACTGAACTTAAAGATTCCGAAAATAAGTCTCAATGCGGCATTTAGTACAGACCGTGGGCGAGTCATTTCATTCATTGGTAGACCTGCGTAGGTACAATTACAATAATCGACTTTAGGCACTACAAATGCATTTATTAATTGACGGGCGTCATCAACCAGCAATTTTTTGCGTATGCATTTAATTTGTCTTAGCTGATAGAAGCATACACCCATTGTTCTACTAATTTTAGCGACAAAAGAAAGGTCAGAATTAGGTCAGTTTTGTAAGAAAACAAATGGGCGAAATGGGTTGCCTGAAAAAAGTAAGATAGAAAAAACGTTTTAGAAAAAACGAAAAGGCAATATCTTTTTTTTTTTTTTTAGTTTCTTCAAAAAAAAATAAAAGCATGTAATATTACAACTAAACACAAATTTAATACATATATTTACATTAACGTTTCCCGTTACGCAGAAGAAAAAACAATTTTTGTGTACACAACGGGGAGTGACTTCTTACAATAATGTGTTTATTTCACTTTCAAATATTAAATATTTTCAGTATAAAATATAAATTTAAAAAAAAGATCGGTGTGTTCAATCAGTGCTGCACTTAATTGTCTCCTTCCCTTAATTCTCCACTTCCAAACCCAGATCCATATAGTATCGAGCTATTAGTCCATATAGTATCGGTCTCCCGAGGACCCGGACTCTTTTTCAATGTAGAGCATCGCATTATCATAAAATGTGCATAGGTGTTTGCTCACCTGCACTGCAGATCCTTCATTTAGAAGTTACAGATAGATTTATTTTAGCAAGGTGTTGATTCAATCTACCGTGCCCTGTAAGAGCTTTAGTGGTAGCCCTCACTTAATTAATTTTGTCTGAGCTTTATTAAGTCAAAAGCAAACCTTTCCGAGTACTCCTTAAAGTTCCTTCACGTGGTACTGCCCAGGTACTTTTTTCCAGAGCATTATTCTCTGCTTCCGGGCCCACGACTTAAGTTTATTAAGACGAGTATATTTGGGAAACCCGCCGTAGGGCTCGGAGCCTGTTGGGGCTGTCATAGCTTCCAGCCTTGCCAACTCGTCAGCTGCCTCGTTTCCATCGATGTTTGACTCCACTACTTCGGGAACTACACTGGCCACGTTTTCCACAGAGGGTCGAATACAAGCTCTGTTGGCTTATGTATAAGTCACTGCACAACTCGGCTCCGGAATATCTAAGGGAACTATGCATTCCAGATGAACTAGCTGACAGGCGTCTCACGCTTAGATCAGCTGCGTCTACGGCGAGAGGAAAATTTATTATATCTCTACGCAAACAGCGCACTAAATTTGGTGAGCGCGCATTTGCGGTCGCAGGCCCTATGGCATGGAATGCTCTCCCAGCAGAGGTGCGAGGCTGTGAAAGTGAAGTGATGTTTCGGAAAAAACTTAAAACCCACTTGTTCTCTAAATCATTTGAATAAATCCGTAGCACGTGACAACAAAATAAATTATTTTAATTAAATTACAAATTTAAAAGCTTCAATTAAATTAACTTAACAATAGAATCACCATGTAAAGCGCCCTTGAGGTATTTTATTACGAAAATGGCGCTATATAAGTTATCCACAATAATAATAATAATTTGAGTGATAAGGTACCCGAATCAATATTATGCTGTTATACTCACCGGCACAATAAAACGCCTGTAGACATTCTAAGGTTAATTACAAAAAATATTTTATTTTGGTATTGTCTGCCCAAATTTTCATGTGCCCAGATATAGATGACGTAGAGTTTCTTTTGGAAGACAGTGGGATAGAACCTTTTATCCCCACCGCCGCTTGTTCATATTTCTTAGAGCAATCGGTGTACCACATTATGTATTCTTTCATGTAAGGTAGGGGTCTATCTGACAGCCAGTGTTCCTCATCAGGTATAAGCACCTTAAAGTGCTTTTAAAGTTATATTCCATAGTGATTACATCCGATGGCATAGCTAACATCAGATTTTTATGGACTTTTTTGTTGTTGTTTATCTTAATATTTATTTTTAATTTTTACCATCTGCGAAACCACTTAAATTACCATAAACTTAGTTTTGTGATAGATTTCTTCATGTATTAATATATATAACCTACGTAGCGCTATTTTCGAGGGCGCGCCACAAAAGTGATTCTATGTAATTTCGGTTTAAATTTAGCTTAAAATTAAGGTTTAGCTTTAAAGTAAAGCAGTTTATTACGATGTATGTGATATTTGTATCATAAATACCCGACTAAATAAAAAATAAGTTCATTAAAGTATGCATTACAAAATAAATAGAGAATATTTTTGAGAAAAAAATATTGAAATCTAGGAATTGACGACCCCTTTTGGTTGGTTAAGTAACCACTTTACCCACTGTGTAATATTCATTGTGTGTTTATCTAGAAAGCTAGCTCCCGAGAGAATAGAATCCAGTCGTATCGGCAAATACTTGGACATCTTTAAGTATTTGTTGGATTTAGTCATTTTACATGTTTCTCGGTCATTCTCGTTTTTTGCTTTCATCAACATTGTCATCAAAAACCTTTTTAGCCATTTTTTTGTCGTCCATTTGCTCTACAAAAAAACGCTGAACGTTTTTCATAATTTTCTCATGTATAGTGATAATTTTTTGAGCCATCATAAGAAAAGCAATTCGATTATGTGAATAACGTAAACGCCAAAAAAATCAAGAAGAGCTTTTTTGTCCTTTTTCATATATTTATCAGTTAAAGCGAAAACAATTCAGTATGATAAAATTTTGTGAGCGTTACATTTTTTAAAAATAAAATCTCTTCATGAATCCGTCAAATACACTGCTATGAATTGGCGCCACTAAACAAGTGTATTGCAAAACATTTCTCACTTCGAATGAATGAATAAGGCTTCGCATTTCTAGAAGACAAGGTTACAATTATTTAATATTTCTGTAACATTGAAAGGAGTGAAAGTACGGAGTTATAATTATATGTTGATACGCCATACGGCGAGTCGATAATAAAACTTGTTCGTTTGCATTGTAAAAAACAGTCCTCGTTCCATCCTTTTTTTCTTTCTCCGCTAAACGAAAATAAAAACAACGAGAAGTACTAAGCGCAATGTAAGTTAATAATTTATATTTTTATATTAAATTAAAATGCTTTGCACACTTCAGACTATCTAGACTAATAATGCCCTCCCGTAAATATAAGTTATTACCTAATAACAATGAAATTCCATCTAGAACTGTAGTGACCACCGGCTTTGGCCAGTTTTAGTCAGTTAAACGAGTTTCGGCAGTGATTTCGGTTTAAATTGGTCGATACTTCGACTGAAGCCTACGGTTGTTATGTACCGGATTACGTTCGGCCGTACTCAAGTGGAAAATTAGCACAATTAGAGATATTGAATTGTTGTTCATTTAAACAATCAATATCAAAACCGCTATTTATAAACTAATTAACTCGTTAAATTAATGCCTTTTATTTTATTTTGTACTTTATTTAACACTTATTTTAATTTATTTAATTTAACAATAAAAACGCCGAATTTATTGCGTAGTGACTTTTTACATATTTAAATGAGAATCGATTTGGGAAATATGTTTTTTCTTAAAATTTTATTCAAACAATAATAATTTTCATTAAATCTACGCAATTCTCGGTCTTTCTTTTTATGTAAAAGCTTGTAAATATGCATTAATCATATTGTCATTCATATTTTTTTTTATATAAGTTCCACATTAACATTTTAAAAATCTATTTATAAAAATAAACACGTTGAAACGATATTTATTTACTTAATAAAAATAAATAAAATATTGAACAATATTCGTCCCGATAAACTATCAACTAATAGTTTGGATTCGACATAAGAGTGCAAGCGCATTAGTGTTAATCAAAACTCAAATAATAGAGTAAACATAATATTTTATATACGTATAAAATAATGATTATATAGGTCATGTGATCATAATATATGTTTTAAAAATAAAAACAGAATTCGAAAAAAATTCAACTCAAACAAGAACAAAATATTAATAAACTATAATAAAAATTATGAAAACGAAAAAAAGACATATGAATAAAATTTAATTAAATAATTAACACGTTTATTACGATTTCAATGTTTTTAGAGAAAATATGTTCTCACAAATGCTGCTAAAATAAGATAAAAATAAAACAACTTATCTTTTTTATATTTTTCAAAATTGTTTTATATTGGTCTTATCTTGTATTTTTTGTGAAAGTCTGTGTGATTTCTACATAAAATATATAAAATTTACTTTTAATATTATTTTTTTTAAATAATACTATATCATTGTCGACTGTTTGCTTCTTTAAAATAAATGAATTAATTAATTAATAAAAAAAGCTGTCTTTGGAAGAAATTCGCTTTAGAACTGAACCGAGTTGTGGTTCCGTGGTAGTATTGTAAACTCACGGGCCAAAGGTCCGAGGTTCAAATCGCATTCTACCACAACTCGATTTCCATTTTTTCAGCACGAGTTACTTACAACTTTTAGGAAATGGTCTAAAAATTGAATTTAATTGATTTAAGTAATTAATAAGAACTTGAGTATTTCTCTTTAAAAAAAAAATTAGACCAGGCAAAGAAATGTGTACGAGTTATTTCGCACTGCTCAAGACATGGAAACTATAATCACTACTCAACACATAACGAAACAGAATAATTCTGTAATATTTACCACAACATCTGTTATTTTTTACAATAAAATAATTAAAGTAACAGTCAAATGTATTTGGAACATTTTATATATAATTTTATTTGCGAAAATTTAACATTATAAAAATGTTGGTACCTCAACATTTGATACATTTAGATGTTTACTACCGAAACAAAAAAAGCCGAGAAAGGCGGCATGATCATATTACAACAATGATAATGCAACAAAAATGAGCTAAACTCGACCAAATTTAATTTGTTTTTTAGATAGCAGGTTTCATTTCTTGTACTAATATAACTTTAATAATTCAGTGATAGTGTTATAAAATAAATAATGAAAATCTTTTTACGTGTGTGTTAGATTTTAACATAATATCATCAGATTTATTCGAAAGTTGCGAGTCAACAGAAAGTTATAGCATTACTTGAGATTTTTTTATTTTATTTTATTTTGTTTATTAAGAAAAACAACAGCAATACAAAGAAATATACACAACATAATAAAAAAAAACATAAAATAAAGCCAAATCAGTTTTTCACATAAATACAATTATAAAAATCCAGTTCAGTTAAATATAATTTATAGAAGTGCATGTGTGCGAGTTTTTTTTTGTGTGTGAGGATGCGTGTGTAAAAAAGTGGAGTGTGGTTTTGGTAGGTATGTGAATATGTGTGTGATTGTATATGGGTGTGAGGGTAGGTTTAAGGACAGGATAAGTGTGTATTTGATATGAGTGAATAGAAACAATTTAAAATTATAATGTAAAAATATAAATATATTTTTTTTTATAACGAAACATAATTTTTTTCAATTAATAGTTTTTTAATTTTGGTTTTAAAAGTGAGTTTACTGTAATTAAATATGTCTATGTTATTGAAAAATAAATTATAATTACGCGTCAAGCGAATCAGAGGAGAGTTCTGAGCATAGTTGGTGCGAACTGTGGGTACATGGAAAAGAGATAGATTCGTGTGACGGGTGCGGTAGCCAGGTACGTTAAGGGCCAACTCAGAAACCAGAACAGGACTATCAAGACGTCCATTAAGAATGTCATGTAAAATACCCATATCTAATAACAAACGACGATCCTCAAGACTAAGTATATTATGTTTATGACAAGAAGTTTTATAGTTAAGGTCCGTAAATCTGGATCTCCAATTGAGATGTCTCAAAAATGTTTTCTGAATATTTTCAAGCCTTATCTTGTGTATGGAGTACTGAGGAGACCACACAGAGGAGGCATATTCAAGGAGACTACGAACGTAAGCGAAATAAATTAATTTGATACTACCAAATGTTATTAAATTTAAACTATGTTAATCTATATATATAAAAGACAATGTTTGTATGTGTGTCCTCGATGGGCTGAATAACTACTGGACCGATTTACGTGCAATTTTTAGCAAAACGTTGATCTTCATAACAACCATGTTTATAAATATTATGTATCTTTTTTGGGTGATACCGTGTATGTTGGATTTGATCCGACATTTCGGCTACCATTGCAGGAGCCATCTTCAGGAAAAACTGTGTGTTTTATAGAGAAATGTATGTGTTTAAGTACTAGTAATTTGTACCGTGTCACAGTCAGCAGTAGGCACATTTCTAGTTTTGTAGGAAAGAATAATTATGTTTATGTACTAGTAATTTGTACTGTGTCGCAGCCGGCAGTAGGCACATTTCTATTCGTTTTTGTCATATGTAGTGCTGGGAACCATGTTGAATTTAATTTAAGCCCGTCGTCTTTGTTTATATTATTTGGATGTCTGTGTATTTCAATTGCCTCTTTTATTATTCGTGCACTATAATTACTAGGTTTATGTAGAATTTTTGGTTCAAAGGCGAAAAAATGTCCTGTGTCTATAAAGTGTTCCGCTATTGCGGATTTGTCTGGATGCCCAAGTTTACACGCTCTTTTGTGTTCGTCAATTCTCTTCTTTGCTGTGCGCCCTGTTTGTCCAATATACACTTTATCACATCCTTGGCAACTTAGTTTGTACACGGCTTCAGTTTCCAGAGGATTTTTATCTTTTGGGTTTACTAAATGGCTTAAATTAATCTCCAAGACAGTAGCAGGAAAACAATGTTCAAATATCTATTTATCGAAAATCTCTGTCACCGTATATAGCATCTAGCAATAGTAAAGCATTGGCGGGTTCAGCTCGTTATTCATAAATTACAGAATTTTAAAATTGCGTTTTCGTGTGGTTCAAATAAATAAAAATATTACATTTTGTAAATTCACCATTACTTTGAACCACTTTTATAGCGAATTGGCACAAAAAAATTCACAGTTTTGTAACGATGAAGGATGGATTCGAAAATTTATCACGATGGGCATAATGAAATACTTTTAGGTATTAGCATAAAAAGTATTTTTTCATTTATAATTTTGAATTCCCGCAAAAACGGTCATTCCATTGGCCACGCCCCTAATGCGTCACGATTGATGTTCGTTTTGAACTTTGTTTGAAACCGTTAAAATTTTTGTAAAACATCGTCACAAATCTTGATGTTAAAATTGTCAGTGCAAAACCTGTCGCGATTTTCTAGGGACTAATTTGATTATAATTTTCATTTTAAAGTTATTTAAGATATATTTTTTGACAATATCCTTATTGATTTTGAAAATACAATTATTTTCCTAAATCCTTTTTTTATATTTTTATCGGTTTTCGTAGTACGCGATATTTTCTTATTGCAAAAAACGCCATGACTCGAGTGACAAACATTTGGCAAGATCGGAGCATCTCGAAGGAAACCAAAATGTACCAAGTGCGTACGCTTGTGTTTTCAATACTCTTATATGGAGCAGAAACGTGAACAGTTCAAGCACTTGAGTAGGAGAAAAAAGATACCATGTGGAGCAGAAGAACAAACGTCTTCTTACTGAGGAATTCAGCGTGAAAGTTCGCCAACGGCCGTTTGCTGCCAACGTGTTCTGCAGTTCTTCGGATACATAGCCAGACGTGACCCAGAAAATATGAAGGAAATCAATTATCACGGGCAGTTTGCCAGGACAAAGAAGCAGAGGCACAGCTGCAGCTCGATGGATGACCAGGTGAAAACAATGTCACAGGCGACCCTTCATAAAGCTGGGAAAGGGCACAGAGCCGTATTTTTTGTATTCAATTTCGCATAGGACTGAAGTTCCTCATTACAACGCAGTACATATAGGGTTGAGAAAAATCACATGAATTTTTTGTGTTCCCACCGGGAATCGAACCCAGAGCCTTACGTGTGTGAGTCAAGTGTATTAACCACCACAGTGAATAAATTTGACTGGTCATAAGCCCTACTAATGCTTTGAATATTCCTTTAATGTTTTCTCTCTCTGCTGCAAAAAAATCAGTACCAATAAATATTTTTTATTTTGATAAAGATGGTACAAAATAATTATCAAGAAGAAGGTTTTATTATAAATGTGACGGATCTCCTGGTATTAAAATATTATATTGCATATGACCAGTTGTTACTAATTATTCCATAATAAAATAAATAAATATGTTTTAATACATTACCATACAAACAGTAAAATGAGAAGCGAATATTGAAAAGCTTATTCATTATTTTATTGAATGCGTGCTCTCTTGTAAAACATTTTACTACAGATATAAATAAATGTAATTTACGTTAAAAAAACACTTGATGAACGAATATCCGACATAAGATTATTTGAGAAATTCTTGGAAATACATTTTTTCTTGTTTCTACAAAGAAATATACATTCTCCAACGGGGAATCCCCAGAAAGTAAAAATTTGTCAAAAGCAGTTCAACGTTGCTAGAAATTAAATATCTCTATTATATTTACATAATTATGTCATTAATATTCAATAAAAAATCTCCTGCATCTTGTAGTATCTCCAATTTTCACGAAATCCTACAATTTAACATCAACATGATTAAATTAATAAAACGAATTATTTTTACTGAATAAACTATGAAAAGACATTTTTTTTTCATTGATGTAAATATTTTACAAAAGCCTTTACGGATTATTATAAGTCGGTACAATTTGTATTTTACATGAATTTAAATTTATTTTACGTGTTAGATGCCGCTTTGCTCCGAGGTTAAAATTTCAACTTTTATTATTTTCTCCGGTGAAGCATTGTTGTTGTTAATGCAATTCTCTGGCTCAAATTTGTTACTTGATATCGATTTGATAGTAATTACCAAAAAATACACACATAATACAAGGCTAGCACAACGTGAATGCTTGTCAGTACCGAGGATTGTAAACAAGTTTGGCCAAAGAACACTTTATTATGCGATTCCTCAAATTCAATAAGAAAAGAAAATGTTGACAAAACCTTTAAGAAAAAAATAAATAAAATGGCTAATATGTAACAAGGATTATTATTATTTATGTTAACAGTCATCTATTTAAATTTTTGTAAATAAATTTAGTGTAAATAAATACGTTCTTAATAATGTATAAATTGATTTTTAAATTGTACAAACATTGTTAAGAATATAACATAATTTTTTTAACGTTTTTCTTTGTAAATGAAAAATAAGAAACCTGCTGACAAGCCGGTTTCTCGGTATAGTGGGTTTAATTATTTTTCCTTTTATATTTTCTGTTCATGTTTACCTTCTTAAATAAAAATAAATACAAAAAAAAAAAGTCTCATTTGAGATTTATAAAATGAAGGTAGATACTCAATATGAAATAACATAGTTTATTTTTTTGTAGTACCTTCACATTAAATAAGTTATAAACCTTATGTGTCAAAAACTTATCTTCTCAAAGAAAAATACTACGTTAATTTTTAACAATAATTCCTACTATAATATGCAAATGTACCTGCTTATCATTTATAGTGCACGCTGTGCTATTCATTGGATGCGAGTTTAATACGTGAACACATTTTTGTACCTCCGAGTTTGAAAGAAAGTGAAAGCACTTGAGGTGAAGATCAAAGCTGTCATATTTTTTGTAAAATAATTTATCGTGATGTAAGTACAGTAGAAGAAGGAGATTTTTTTAGCAATTTAAATCGTAAGAGATTGTTTTAAATTATCTGATTAAACTTTCAAATGAAAAAAGGGCAATAATCTTTAACTATTAAATCATAAGGAAATGAAGGCAGTCAGAGGTCATTAAACTGGTTTAAATATTTTAACAATTTATTTTATAATAATATATTACAACAACAAAAATCAACAAAATAAAATTAAGAAGAAGTGTACAGTAGAGGAAAGATAGCGAGTATTTTCATCAAGAAAATCGGAAAATGTATGTTTGTACACATTCTCAAAGGTACTTGGTAATATTTGACTTAGCATGCGACCTCGGGTCGTTCGATCGTTCGATCGATGGAGCTCACGACGAGGATCCGACGATATGTTCTTATCGATCGACCATCGTATTTCGCACTCGAGCGAAAACAAAGTATTTACAGTAGGAAGAATGGAACGGCAGAGGAGGGTTATTTCTTGTAGTGACCACCGTGTCCACTAGAGCCGGAGTCTCCGTGTCCTCCGCCCACGCTATAGTCGTATCCGCCGCCGCCGCCGCCACCACCCCCGCCCACGCTGTAGTCGTACCCGCCGCTGGAGCCGCCGGACGAGAAGCCGTGACCGCCGCTGGAGCCGCCGGAAGAGAAGCCGTGACCGCCGCTGGAGCCACCCGATGAGAATCCGTGACCGCCGCTGGAGCCGCCCGAGGAGAAACCGTGACCTCCGCTGCTTCCGGACGAGAAGCCGTGGTCGCCGCCTCCGGAAGAGTATCCACCGCCTCCACCCGAAGAGTATCCGTGGTCTCCGCCGCCGGAGTATCCTCCCCCGATGCCGCCGGAGGAAGAGAAGCCGCCGCCGTGGCCGCCTCCCACGCTATAGCTGTCGTGTCCGCCGGAGGAGAAGCCTCCCGAGGAGTGCCCGCCCGAGTAGCCGCCGCCGCCGCCGCCGGAGTATCCGCCGGAGATACTGCCGTGGCCGCCGCCGGAGTACCCGCCGCCGCCGCCGATATCGTGACCGCCTCCGAGTGAGCTGCCGTGCCCGCCGAGGGAGTAGCCGCCCCCGTGTCCCCCGCCGATGCCCCCGATAGAGCCCCCGTGTCCGCCTCCGATGGAGAATCCACCGCCGTGTCCCCCGCTAGAGTATCCGCCGCCGCCGCCACCGCCGCCGTGTCCTCCGAGAGAGCTGATGCCGCCGATGGAGAATCCGCCTCCGTGACCGCCGCCCCCTCCGTACCCGCCTCCGATGTCCCCGTGGCCGCCGCCCCCTCCCAACCCGCCCCCGATGTCCCCGTGGCCGCCGCCCCCTCCGTACCCACCCCCGATGTCCCCGTGGCCGCCCCCGAAGCCGCCCCCGAAGCCGCCCCCGAAGCCGCCCCCGTGGCCGCTCCCGAGCTGTTCGATCAGGCCGCCGTGCAGGCCCCCGAGGTCGCCTCCTCCGCCTCCCCCGTGGATCTCGTAGCCGCCGTGGCCGCCTCCGCCGCCGCCGCCACCGCCACCGCCGTGTCCGTGGTCATGACCGTGGTCGTGAATAATCACTTCTTTCTGATGGTGAAAGTCATGATGCTCCTCCGGAAGATGCACGCGAATATGGACACTGTAAAATAGAGAAAAAACAACGGTTATTTTTCAGTTAAATAAGTGTAATTCAATAATGTGACAATATATCGAAACATACTTCATATGACATGAATTAATCGCAAAAGCTGACATAATACAAAAGGTAATGCAAAATACACAGTTCAATTGATCATCGTAAGATAACGCGGCTTTGAAAGTGGAGTGATAGGGAATGGGCGGATGAAAGTGAATGTAGAGTGTGAGAAGGTATAAGAGGAGAGTAATACTAACTGTTCATGTCCACCAAATGTTGCTTCGCAAGCCGCTAATGTCGCAAGCACCGCACAGGCAAACTGAAAACCACCAATTTTGCAGTTTGTAAATAAATATGCATGTACAACTTGACAGTTGATAAAAATACGCTGTTCATTCGACAAAGGTAAGAAACAACAGCAGGCTATATACAAACACACATGTTATGTCAAACATACCCAGCACATTATAATAAGCTTCAAAATATTGAGTTTTAAAAAAATAAATTATTTGAGTTGACATATATATTTTTTTTAGACACGTTAAAAGAGAAGTCAACGTAATAATAAAATGTTTAATATAAATGTAATCTAAAGGAATTTTACAAATTATTTACTGCTAGGTTGTATTTTAAAATGATTATATTTTGCTATATAATAATATAATATAAAATCAAATCACCATTCAAAGAAAATGAACAAAGAATAAATTATTATTTCAATCAGCTGCTTTAAAAACAAAATACCATCAATAAAATGTTTACATCCCTTTGATCCAGATTTTAACGTTGCATAAAACAATGAGACGATTAAATTGATAATCCGTAATATGTTAATAATAATAAAATTATATTTTAATACTGATACTAAATATGTATTTGTGTAATTATTATTTAACAGTTTAAAAAAATATAAAATGAAGACGAATTTATATTAAACGAAATACAACTAAATATACTACATAACTAAACGTATTTTTTTAATGTTTTAAAATTCCATTTTTAAATTATTTTTTTTGTTTTGTTCTATTTTATTCTTCGCGTTGGACATGAAAATATTTAAATCCAGATTTGTTATTTTTATTTTATTTCGTTAATTAAAAGAAAACAACGGCCATTGTAATTTTTTTTACTAATAATGGCATATATTGCCAAATATTTTTTTATTTAAACGTAGATTCAAGAAGATAGTAATTTAATAACAAATTTATGTCGGTGGCATAACTTGTCCACCATCTTGAAAAAAATGACAAATTTTTGATAAATGAGCAAATGAAAAAATCTTGAAAATCTGCTTGAAATTTTAAAACTCTTAAAATTTTGAGTCACGCAACACGGTCGAATGTTCATTATTTTCTTTCACTTGTAATTTTGAATAACAGAGGTTTCCGTATTTTTATGATAGGCTTTATAAACCACCCCAATCAGTAAAAAAATCCGTTTCTTTTGATTTGAAAACAGCGAGGTATGTTATTTTAGGTGCACTAATTATGGTAATCCGTCCGATCGGTTGTACTCACAGTAAAAACGGAAGTCATCTTAGCCAAGAAGAGCAGCTAGACTTGAGCAAGTGACTGTCTTCCTCGATGCTGAATTCACTTTGTTGCTGATTGTAGCGCCTGGGCACCTTATATAGCGAGTGAGAGTTCTCCCCCGGGTGGTGGGGGGCGTCCCTGACCCCACAAATCGTTTTCTTTTTGCAATCACTTTTCATCTCTTGAAAAAAATGAACGCAAATAGTGGTGGATTAAACTTTTGCTTGTTGCGGCTTCGGGCGAAGATCATATCTCATGTTATCCGAGATCATGCAACGCCGGATGCTGCAACATCGCGGGATCCACTGAAAAAAGAGTCATCTTATCTTACAACAAGCCAATTTTCTTTGTAAGGAAGCTCCTAATGGTAAACTTGTCATTATTGTTATTACGTATTTATTTTAACACTTTATACATTCAAACTTCTTTACTATACTTATGTGCGAAGTCAATTCGAATTCGCTTCATTAGTATAGTCCCCTCAATATAATGTATATATTAATCAAATTGAAAACATTCAAAAGAAATTTATAAGGAGCCTGGAATATCGTTTTGGCAACATTGAAAATGATTACGGCGCATCTTTGATCAATTTTAATATAGAATCACTACAAAAAAGGCGCCTTACATATGATTTAATTTTTCTTTTCAAAATTCTCACTAATACAGTTGATTCGCCGTATCTTTTACAAAATATTGGTTTCCGTTGTCCTCTTCGCTATACTAGATTAAATTCCCTTTTTTATGTACCAACTTGTAAAAACAATTATACCTCGAATTCATTCATTAGACGTACCTGTAGAAATTATAACGGACTCAGTATTGATGTAGACATTTTTAACTGCACGTTGCATTTGTACAGAAAATTTCTTTATGGGGTCGATTATTTGGAATAGTTGCTGAATGTGCATCTTGAGTTATTTATGCTATGTATATGTGCCGCACGTAATGTATATGTTTGTGTATGTTTTATATGTGCGTTCATGTGTGTGCGTGGATGACTCGTAGTGCACATTCGGTATTTTTATTTATTACCTCCATGGAAAACGCAAATGTCAACAATTATTCTTTTCTCACTTAAAATTCTTATTTATTTATTTTTTTGTCACAATTAATATTTATATCTTTTTAATTTATGAAAACTTAATTGGTCTTTTTATGTTAAATATTTGTTGTTTTTAATACTTATTTTGTATTACTGTATGTTTTCTGAATAAAATAAAATAAAATGAAGAAATATAATATATTGTATATTATTCTTTATTTAGGATTCATCGAATCTCTAATAATCGACAATAAAATTATAACTATAAAATATTAATCAATAAATATAAATCAGTAATTAGTAAATTATTAAGAAAATAATTTAGAAAGAAAGGCTAAAATGATCTACGATGCAAATGTTGATGGATGCAGAAAACGAGGAAGACCGAGAAATACATGGCACGATCAAGTCCATCAAATACTTAAAAATGGACACGCCAAAAGTAGGAATAATTGGCGTGCGTGTATGAGAAGATGTATGAATGTAAAGGAAGCGAGGTCTGTATGCCAAGATGGAGTGTTATGGCGTTCTTTCCTCTCTGCCTACCCCTTCGGGGAAACGGCGTGATGGTTTGTTTGTTTGTTTGAGTAAATTAAATCTTTCAAGCTAATAATTTTGAATCAAGAACACAATTTAAATCAAGAAATTAAATCAACAAATTAAAATCAAAATCAATAAACACGAATATAATGCCAAGCTGTCTTGTCCTGCAAATAATCTTCGACTCTATAGTAGTTCTTTCCCAACAGCCTGTGCTTGACAAAATCTTATTTTTTTTGTTGGCAAAGCCTAAATTTCAAGAGGAACCTTATTGTAAAATTGTATGGAGTTTGAGGCAAAATAATTGTAGATTTTTTGCAGTCTAATAGTATGTATACATATAAGGGCGGGCATATTGCCTTAAGGCAATTTATTCCTACCTAGACATGTTCTAAGGAATTATACTTTACTTTATAATTTTATACATGATCAAAAACAAAAATGAACTAAAAAAAATTAACACTATACTATGAAGAGAGGAGAGGAGATGGGAAGGAAAGAAGAAGGAGAACGAAACAACTTTATTATTTATATAGGTAGTGACATTTCAACTTTGATTAAAATGTAAATAAAGAAGGGGCGTTTCTAACATTAGTGGGTGGATTATTCCACAATCAAGCAGCTACTGCTGCGAAAGAGGAGGCAAGAAAATAAGAGCGTTGAAAAGGTATTAAAAGGGTTCTCTCGTTACTAGAAGGAAGAGATATTCCAAGTTGTGATAGACGTTGGAAGAGCTCTCGAAGATAAACAGGAGTATTTACTGTTTATGCAACGTTCATTGTACTTCCAGGACACACGGAGAGCTTGCGATCGGATCAAGAATCTGCGTGTGAAATAGAACCTTAACGAGTGCTTTCGACTCATAGGCAAAATCCTGAAAATGCGAATCAAGTTCGGATAAGCCAGCCTCGTAGTGTAGTGGTTGACGCACTCACTCGAGACCTCAACCGGGTTCGATCCCTGGCAGGTTCGGCGTAAATGATTTGTATTAAAGTGATTTAACATTTAAATATTTCACTGTCCCTGGACTGGTATCGGAAGCGTAAAAATGTTTAAGTTACCTTTATATAACAGGTGACAAAGTCATTGACTTATCGGCCTCGTGGTGTAATGGTCAGCGCATTTGCCTACCATGCAAGAGGTCTCGAATTCGATTCCCGACATGGTTGATACGAAATATTTATTTAAAAGATTGTTTTTATACTAGAATCCTCTTTTTTCATTTTTTCCATTGAGCAATAGTTTTGATTTAAGGTAATTTATAAACAAATACTTTAATTTATATTTTTATAGCTCTTAAATCTTTATTTTCTATTGAATATGTTCTGTAACTTAAATTACAAAAATAAAACGATTATTTTATTGGTTGGTTGGAAGAAATTGCCATTTGGCAATAAGCCCGCCAATGTACGAATAACATGATGAGAAAAAGTTAAATAAATAAAAATATTTCTTAGTCTCTGGACTGGTACCTGAAGCGTAAGACTGATCATCTTAGTTTCATGTAACAAAAATGTTCAAGATATGCTGTGATTGCACTATACACCATTAGGTGCGGAAAGGGAATGATAATGATGTTGACAAAGATACGCTGACATTGACTGGAGATCAGTCTGCCTCGTGGTGTACTGGTCAAAACGTTAGTCAATTATGCCTGGGGTTTAAGGTTCATTCCAGTCGACATTTAATATATACATTTAAACAAATCATGACTGTTGTAATATTTTGTCGTCCCTAGGTTAAATCTAAAGCGTGCGACAGTTTATTTATTTATTTTGCAGAAACAAACAGGCGACAATGATATAATAACATTTAAAAAATACGGTTTAAAGACAGGCCAGAAAAGTTTCTTAACAAAACTCAGAACAATGTTTGAGTATGTCCAAATGCTTGCAGACTGGCTGGATTTCCTCCCTAGGGAGTTGTTCATATTTAAATTTAATTCAACAGAGAGGGAAAACATTTTTGAGAAGGGGAATATAGAAGTCTAGGCATTAACAGGGCTTATGACCGGTCATTGGCTGGTTTAAGTGGCCACTTTACACACTGTGTAACATTCACCATTCTGTCCATGTTTGACCATCCACATTTCCTCAACTGAATTAACTACCTGGTAAAAAAAGAAAGATAAAAATTGGAAAATTGTTTTCAAGCGTTGCCTAGTAGGTGATTTGGCTCACCCACGTGATAAAGGTTTCAGCCCCTTTACGTCACAAAAGTCAACAGATGAAAGAGTTTAGGAAATGTGGATGTTCAAACATGGGCAGAATGGTGAATATTGCACAGTGTGTAAAGTGGCCACTTAAACCAGCCAATGACAGGTCATAAGCCCAGCAAATGCCTGGACTTCCATATTCTCTTCTCAAAAATGTTTTCCTTCTCTGTTGAAATAAATTTAGCTATTCACATAGTCCAAACTAACTCAAATTTTGGACTATAAGTGAATTGGCGACTCTTATCACGGGACCACAACCCGGTTCGAATTCTTAAAATTATTTTTAAAAACTCCGTTATTCGTCTACAAAGATTTGGACGTACCCAAAATATGTTTATTACTGTGGCTGACCGAAACAAGATTTTCAGCCAAAACCGAAGTTCGGCTTCTGTTCTAGTTTCGGACAAAACCGAAACATTTTAAAATAAGTTAAGTCACTTCAAAACGCCCAAAATTAGGCGTTTTTGTTGTTGAATCTTACGAGTTCATGTTAAATCAAATACGTAATGAAATAAAATTCATAAATTTTATGAGTAAATGAGTTTATTTTTAGCGCTTTTTGGTTCGTTGTTATGTTATACATATAATGTATATGTTACAGTTCTTTAATGTACGCTATTAGAACGTTCGGATGAGTATTGATGAGAATTATCGGCCGAAATTGGAACCTCTGCCGAAACTATTTTTATTGGCTGAAATTGGAAGAAACCGAATCTTTGATCGGTCACTAGTTTAGAATATAATTAAGCTCAAACAACAAAATGGTTTTATAATTGAAATAAATATTTATGCTTTGAAAAAAGAGTTTAACACATTCATACCTTCAGAATTTTCAAATTAAAATAATCTTATGCATAAATTAATACCTATTATTCAATTATAAAGTAAGTTAGTATGTATTTCTATACGCTCGAGCAGTAGAGCGTTCATATAAGTTACATTAGAAGTCAGCAAAATAATATATAGTTTATTTTTATTTTTATATTTTTATAAGAATTGAATTCCATGTAGGTCAGTTACTCGTATTTACATTTAAATTATATCTCCTGCCGTTGTGATAATATTTATATTAATAATATTATTTTTATTATTGGGTGTAAGCATAAGTTTTGTCCATTTTTTCCAATTATTATTATTATTATTGGAAGCCACTAGATCTGTATAACCTACAGGACCTGTAACAGGCCACGGATAGTAGCGAGAAGCTCCATTCGGTAATCATGGAGAGGGGAAAAGGCGGTTGGGAGTAGGCGGACGCCGCTAGTAAAAGAGGAACGCTTTATTTTTAAATGGAGATTCGTGGATCGTCGCTGGACCTCCAGATCCAAAGGGAACAAGCCCGTTAGAGCCGGGAGTGCATCCATCGAGCATGTCCTACATCTCTAGCAAGAGCCAGGAGAGGTTGGCTTTGTACCCATAAAATAATTCGACTAAAATATTGTAACTCGTGATAAATATTTCATTTTGACCTAGTTAGAAATCGATTATTTAAAAAAATTACTTTATTGCATTAAAACGTTCGTCAGTGTACAGTTTACATTCTGAAAAAAGAATTCAACCTCCAAATAAGAAACGTTTATCAAAAAATATTTTTTAATTAAAAATATATCCAAAAAAATAATATATCATATTAATTTAATTAATAAACTTGTGAACTGTAATATTAATATGCAACTCATTGATACATAAATGATCATCAAAAATATAATAAAAATATTTGAACCCTTTTTTATTTTATATGCATTAAAAGTTTTGTTTTAACTATGAGAGAAATCTAATATCCGGCAACCAAATATACGGCTAAGGGGCTCGCCGAGTATCCGGTATCTGGCAAAACCACTCTACGTTTCATCTCTGAATTTAATATTATTTTATTATTATTATTACATTAAATTTTTCTTTCTTATGTAAAACATTTCCGCTCAACGCAGGCTTTCACCTAATCATCATCATCGTTTTCTTTCCACGTTTTCTGGTGCACATGGCACTGCATTGGTACACCAAACGCACCGTATCTTGAAGGTAAGATGACCAGTTACGCTAAGTCCAGTTACTACGAAGATCTTAAGAACTGAAATACCTTTAACCCAAATAAAACACTATAGGCGTAAGGTGGTTCAATTTCACAACTAATATTAAACTCCGAGAACGGACGCATCAGCCTTATATAACGAGTGTCTTGAGGATGCGGCGGTTGACCTGTCTTAGACACGTGCTGTGCATGCCTTGGGAGAACTTAAACCCGAATTGCCTCTTTTTTACACCTGCGGGCGCCCGCCTTCCTAGAAGGCTGACGATGACGATCTTTCGGCTTTATTCGGCGTAATTCAAGGACGCAAATCGACTTGGAAAGAGACGAGAGTCATGGCTGACGATAGGGTCTCCTGGAGGCGTCTGGTGATGCCCACATGCTCCACTAAGGAGCGGACGTGAAAAAAAAAATGAAAATATACTGTTGTATAGAAATGAATAAATAAATCATGTGATAGAAATGTAATTTATATTAGAACAACAATGGGTTATTTACAGAATACGCAGTTAAATCTAGCTGTGAGGCAAATGTAATATTATTGATGGAATTGTACTTGTAAGAAGATATTGACAAATAGAAAAGGTTAGGTTTGGAAAGTTGACATTTTGGGTATTTTTGTCACTATAAATTTCCATAAATTATTTATATTGTAGTATACTTATAGAAGCGATAGCGATAGGTGCCTATAATATTACTTTAATGAGTGAAAGAAAGAGTAAACGTGGACTTATAGCGCATACTAATTAAACTTTATAATCGGAAACTAATTGGGCGTGTGTCATGGAATAAACAGGTCTTTTATTGACTTTAATATTCAAATATTTTCACTAAAAATACGCTGTAAAACACATATATTATGTACATAATAGGCGATGGTCTATCCTTTCCTTTGATTTTGTGACATATTTGTTACTACGTTCGCATGGTATAAGGGAAAAAATATTGAATTGCCTAGTTTTTTCGTTTGGCAATAAAAATATTTCCGTTGGAATCATGTTTTTTTTTCTCGATGAAAAGTAGTCTGATCGATTGCCGGTCCTCCAACCGCTATGCAAAAAAAATATGTTCGCGAGGAGTCCATTTTTAGCTGATGACGAGGCTAGTTGTCACTAGTAAGACAAAATTAAAGCCCTGGGGGCTGGGGGTGGTGCCAGATCTTCTTAAATGACTCGTGACTGCGACCCCTCCAAGCAAGAAAAAAGTTAATCCTGGGGGAGGGGGTTGTTAGATTTTTTTACTTTGAAAGATTTTTTTACTTGATTTTTTACTTTTAGGCGGCCTCCGTGGTGTAGTGGTCAAGACGCTTGACTCACAGACGGAAGGTTCCGGGTTCGATTCCCGGTGAGAACACAAAAATTAAATGTGATTTTTCTCAAGCCTGGGTGTTCTGTGATGTAATTCACCGCTGTAATTGGGCCTCCTGGCCTGTTGTGGTGCAAAAATAAAATAAAAAAAGCGGGTCACGTATTCAAAAAGATTGAAAAACACTGCGTTAGTGTGTGGCGACGTGGCATAGTTTTTTTTTAATATAAATTTATTTTTGCACTAAGAATTGGTTTTTTTCCCGAGGGAATAATATGTTTACGGGTTGAAAGTAAATTGAGTAATTGCCTTATTTTCTATATTTTTTTCTCTAAAATGTTCTCCGTATCTTTTATTATATGTTGTACTAATATCTATGTTAATCTTAATAACTCCCTACAGTCTATGTCTACAGACATTTGGACATATTTAAAATATTGTTGATTAAACTAACTGGTCCAATAAGTATAAATATTTATTTGTTTTTATGTGTTGCCTAGAAGGTAGAATGAATAATTTAGTGAATATATGCAAGTCAACATTCATAGTCCCCTCCACTCGCCCGGATCCGTTTTAGAGAACTTCTGTCCTCTTTTCAGATCCGCACATTGCAAAAACAACTTTTAAGATATAATTTTATTTTATTTATTATGTATACGGTCTAAGACAATTACAACAATGAAGATGCGTATGTAGAAGAAACTGAACAAAAACAACAGAAAACATTGTAGCAAAGACTAACAAGGGCAATAAAATAATGTTATAAAATTCACACTAAAATACAAGATATGCATATAAGACTTCGAGCTAACCCATTACAATCCATCTTCATCCCACACTGTGGTAATGGCAAAGAGATATACAAAGAGTCAGAAGATCCATCCTAAAGAATTATAAGTTGTGTGACGATTTGACTAATCTACACGCTCTGGACATAGCTGTAAATACAAAAGTTGCTCTTAAAAGATTTGATTTAAATTTATTATTTTTCAATGCAAGTCATTTATTTTAATATAACATTTACATTTCAAACATACATTCAATACGTTCATATTATTAAAAAACAAAATACATGAAAGAGACTCATTTCAAAGTAGTGGGAGAATTCTGCTCCGGAAAACCCCTTCGGAATCATGGAGCAGATCAATATCCAGAGCGATGTTGTTCAGAATATCAGTAGCCTTTCCAACAGGCATAACCACTGACAGGTTGGTCCTGTATATAGGAATATGAAAAAATCTATGCTGACGCTGTCTTAGGTAATTATCAGGAACATACAAACCAATGCTCCTCATACTCTCAAAATTATTGACCATATCCGCGCATTAACCGATAAAAATGTGAAGTCAAATACACATTCCTTCTAGTCTCTAAACTGTTGTAGCCGAGCATACCCTGGAGAAACTCGGTCGGGTAGAGCCGAGGATAATACCCGCACTCTCTCATGTAGAGATATCTCACAAACTTCTTTTGGATTTTCTCTATCATAAGAGTACTTCAGTTCATGTGGCCAAAACCAATGCTCCTCATAATCTCAGGATTATCGACCATACCGCGTGGCAATCGATAACAATGTTTAGTCAAATACACATTCCCAGTAGTCTAAACTATTGAAGCCAAACCTACCCCGGAGAAACTCGATCGGATAGAGCCAAGGATAATACTCGCACTCTCTCATGTAGAGATATCTCAGAAACTTCATTTGGATTTCATAAGAGATCATAAGAGAGTACTTCAGTTTATAGGTTTGATAAATATCAGATATTAAATTCTGATGACATGGCTGCGAACATAAAAATAAATTATTGCCAACACATGTGGGACATCATAACATTAAGTATTTTAATGATGCATATAAGGTCCATCTCAGTTTTACATTTCTCCAATGAAGACGGATTAAGAAATTGCTCTATTTCAAAATAGGAATAATTACTCCTTTGCAATCCGAGCAACCATGCCAGTTTTCTCAGAGAACGGGGTGGGAGTCCTATAGAATGGAGACCAAATCGAAGAAGCAAATTCTTGGTGCGGTCGAACTAGTAAGCAGTAAAGAATTTGATGGTATTATTTTTTTGAAGTCATTCTGTTGATAAAACCAACGAGTTTGAGCGAAAGGTCATGTATTTTTTTAAAATCAATTAGTCATTTTTTATCGTCATGATGGATAAATTGATAATTCACATTATTTTTTAAGTTTCGTCGTAGTACTAAGGCGGTGCAGACGGCACCCAACATCAATTATTTCTCTTGGATCAACAACTTTATAGATCAAATATGAATAAATCAATCGATATTATTTCAGAAATTAGTGAGAATCGATTTTTTTAATACGAGCATTATTCTGCTATATTTTGACTGTAAAAAAAACTTACGTATTATACCGTCGCCGTTCAGGCAAAAGTCACTAACCCGAAAAACATCATTTGGAGTAATTGCAATTTGACAGTTTGGAGACCAAAAAATATCGTATCTTGTATGTTTTACTAAGTTTACTATTAGATGTATCCTTGCGATAATATTCATGGGACAAAAGAAATGACGGAAAGCTGCATAAGTATCAGGTTACGATTCTGTTCTCCGGACTTGTCGGACTTCCGCTGGGTGAATATATATTTTTTTTAAACCAAAATTAATCCCGCTTTTACAAAAAATAAAATAATAAATGTACCAAGAGCTCAAAAATGTGATACAGCCTTGGAAACAAAATCTGCACTATGTTCAATATAAACCCAAACAACAGATTCATCGAATATTAACCAAAATCTAGATTTACAAGACAGACAGCAAAGGCTTGAGATAATCAACTCTTTGATATATGGTATATTTGTTTGATTTTAGTATTTTTACATTTGCTACGTATACTATCGTAAGTATTAATTACGATTATTTACATTGTCATTCATACGATATTTTATTAAACGTCTTTTCCGAAGTACAATATCGTATCTGCATTTTAACAAAAACTGCAAAACATTTTATTTGTTAGCTAGATATAAAAATAAGTAATAAGGACATTTTTAAATAAATAATCAGTCTATTTTTAGATTTACTGGAGCAGGACAAAAATATATTTATATCCTTTTTCTGTACAATCGTGTTTTGTACGTTACGATATTTTACGTTAGAGATGTCGATTTTATAAATTAAATATTATTTCTTCTTTTAAGTAAGCACAAACATGTTTTAAAATATTTCAATTGTCAGAAGAATTACTTGTTTTAAAACAATGTTAACATACGAGTACAAATGAAATTGAATGGGCTTGCTGTTAGCTAATACAATAAGCCGCGTGTAAAATTAAGGTTTGCTCAAAGGTCAATTATCTTTGTAAAACCTTTCTGTAGTTTTTGAGCCACATGAATGAGTAGTGATTATATCTTTCCACATTATTAATTACGGATTCATAAAATGAAGTGTTTAAAAACTAATATTTCCCACCGATACAAAGCTGTTATGTCAGGATATTTAAGTTTTAACAATCTGTGAATATTGTAAGAATGAATGATTTGGGAGAAAGGTGTGATAGGTTACTTATTACAAGAAAGTTAATACTCTTTTTTTAACGTTACATTTATCTTCGTGATGGGAAGTACGTAATTTATCAAAGAGATTCACCGTAATGATATATATGTAAGTCCATATTATGTATGGTAGGTGCATAAATGTAAAAAATCCCTCTATTATGCAACGCTCAACTTAATAGCATTGTCGACGACATCAAGAAAGGAGAGCTGCGTCGGTTTAGACATGCAGAGCGAATGGACAGCGAAAAAACGGCTTAAAACATTTATGATGCGAATGTTGGTGTGTGTAGAAAACGAGGAGGACCGAGAAAGACGTGAAGCCGTGAAAGGTCAAAATTCGGAATAATAGACGTGCGTGCATGAAAAGTTAAAATAATATGGGGAAGCGGGGTCTGTATGCAAATATATAATAAATTGGTATTGTATCTTCTACACGTACATCTCTGGAAAGTTGAAAAGATGGTTTGTTTCATTGATTGTTTTAATTGCTGGGTCAATTTCACCCACATAACGGTATTTTCATTTACCCGGGCACAGACTACACTTTAATATAGATATTTATTTAATTTTATTTATTTATTTTATCAACATAAATGGCAAATCTGCCTTTAACAAAAATTTATAATACTAACATATTTGGCTTTATAAATATTAAAAAAAAAAAAAAACATAAATTTCCTTATATCCAAAATTTATTTACCTCGAGAAATAAAGTAAGCAGTTAAAATTGAGAGTAGTATTGGAGTCGTCAGTAAGGGTTCGGGTTATGTTTCATATATAGAACTGTATTCTTCATCCGTTTAGCACAGGAAAAAGGTTATAAGCTTGATAAAGGTAAAAAAAATATCGTTAATCCCGTAAATGCTTAATTTCCATACTTTATATTTTATGCGAAAACATCTAACCTAAATTAAGTTAACAATATTTTGAATTTGTCCAAATTTTTGTAGACAAGGACTGGATTCAACTCCCTGGGGAGCTGTTTATATTATTAATCTCACCCACATAAATAAAGGTTTCAGCTCTTTAACTTTACAAACATCAACAGATGAAAGAATTGAAGGAATATAGATGTTCAAATATAGGCAGAATGGTGAATGTTACACAGTGTGTAAAGTGGCTACTTAAACCAGCCATTGACAGGTCATAAGCCCTGTAGATGCCTTGACTTCTATATTACCTTCTCTTAAATGTTCTTCATTTCTGTTGTAATATGTTAACTTAAGTTAACCTAACCAGAGGTGCTATTTTGAACCGCTCTCATGGCACGAGAAAACAGTTTTTCTCGTGTATTTTGTAGGTAAATACACGAGATAATACGGCCGCTAGAACGTTTGGAATACCAACCCAGATCACAATGCATATTATTGTTCAAATACTTTAGTATATATGTAGATTAATTGGTAATAAATATATATATTGACGGACCTTACGTATACAATCGAAACTTTCATGAGGAAGATCATAGGTTTTCATTTATTAATAAACTATTAAATTTAGAAAATTTATTATTTTTATTTTTATTTGTCGCATTATCAGAGCTATGACTTTTAAAGTTTTGTATCTTTGAAATTACTTCGCGTGTGGCGTTACAAGTTCTCTTCCCCTTCTTCTCGATGAGTTCTGCTGATTCGCCAGTTAACTTACCGTAAACCGGAAATCTATTACAACTGACTTGTCGTTGGTCGACGTCATGCAAGTTGTTCGTTTTTATTAAAACCATTTTTTTTCGTACGTTTTTAAGAAACTTAGCCGTACAATTTAATTCACTAAGTTTTACCGCGCGAAAGAATTCACATTTTATATCGTAGGGCTGAACTTTTTCATTTACGTGGTTAAGAGGAAAATAAAACAAAGCTTCATATATTTTTTAGAGGCTATCAGATACTGTAGAATTGCCTAACACGAGGCTATTAAAATACAAAAGACACGTGTTCAGCAGTATTTGATAGCTTCCTAAAACAATATTAAGCTTTGTTTTGCTCTCATATTAACCTCGCAAAATGCAATTTCGATAGTTTTAGTATGGACCGGCGATATATGCGACAAATTTAGAAATTAATATTTCACATTACTAACGTTTCTTCAACAGGTGAATGCATATTTTGATATTACGTAAGCCTCGGTGAATATAATCAATAGTGTTTCTTAAATAATAAATTTATAATTATCCATACCGATATAATATAAATAACGCACATTCATACACAAGTTTATCACCGGAAGTGATGGACATTCTGTATTCCTTGCGGTAAATTTATTCCGAGTAAGATTTTCGCGGTCAAAAAATGAAAGGAGTTCTACGTAGTAATTTCATATCGTAATTACGAATGAAAAAAAGGTTAATGGCAAGAAATTTTCGTTCGTGTAGTTGAATCTTACGTTTGAATCGGAAAAAAAATCGTCCAGAGAAATAAATTATGATAATTATATTAATTCTGTATCAGTTACAGAGATGGTTCGCCATGAGAGTATTATGAAACATTTCTATCTTATTTCTTTATTATTTTATTTATAACAAATTGCAACAGAGATGAAGAATTTTTTTTTTTTTGTTTATTTTTCCATACTGTTACATATTATGCATGTATTAAATTACATATTTTATACATTATATTTATTAAACATTAGAAGAGAAAAAGAGAAAAAATACATATTCTAAAAATAAACATAGCCTTAAATTTGGAAAAAATGCCCACAAAGACTTAAACGTCTGAGCGTGGGCCATTCCTTTTTTATTGTTTTTGGTGAATTTTTTGGTATACAAACACAAATATGACAATGCCATTAAAAATCATACAGAAATAACAGGAAAATGACATAAACAATGTAATTAAGACATCAAAGTTTAGAATATGCTGTTGTACGACTCTTTCACAATCGGTGTATATCTGTATTTTCCATGCTGATCCAAGTCCTCAAAGCCGCTTTAAACTTTGGAAGGGATTCTATATTTTGTATTTCCTAAATACCTTAAGAATACCTTAAAGAAGCGCATATGAAAGTCTAGGCATTTACAAGGCTTATGACCGGTCAATGGCTGGTTTAAATGGCCACTTTACACACTGTGCAACATTCACTATTTTGCCTGTGTTTGAACATCCATATTTTTTCAATGTTTTATATTGTTGATTTTAGTGAAGTTAAAGAGCTGAAACCTTTATTGTTGTAAAGAGATTCATCTGACTGAAAAATGGTTTTCAAGCGTTGCCTAGTACGTGAAATAATTCAGTCAGATGAATTTCTTCACAAAAATAAAAGTTTCAGCTCTTTGACTTCACTTAAATCAACAAATAAAACAATTGAAGAAATATGGATGTTCAAACATAGGCAAAATGGTGAATGTTACACAGTGTGTAAAGTGGCCACTTAAACCAGCCATTGATAGGTCATAAGCCCTGTAAATGCCTAGACTTCCATATTTCCTTCATTAAGGTATTCTCCATCCCTGTTGCAATTTGTTAATCTTAATGACTCCCGAGGGATTGAAATCTAGTCTTTTGTCTGCAAACATTTGGAAAAACTAAAATATTGTAATTTTATTTTTATAAAAATACAAATCTTTGCTTACCAAAATATGCATTTGATATAAACACAAAATTATAAAACAAATGTATACGACTGACTAAATTGTAGAACGAACCCTTTCTACTTCTAGATGTGTTGCAGGTGAGAAAACACCTATACGTTATGTGAATGTGATGTTTTACATCATAAAAGAAGCCTCATCCTCAGGAGACCACTGATTAAACCTGAGGATGTAAAGGAACTCGCCCCCTTCCTAATACCGGAGGATTCGGGTTTGGAAGGGGAAATTTAGATAAATGAGAACTATCGCCTTACAAGCTGTTCTTGATAAACCTGTGCCGCGATTATAAAAGCTATTTTCATCGGTGCGTACCGAGATGGGTTTACTTACTTTCTTGACTTATTATCTCGACATCATATGAACGAATCTGACTAATAAATGACGGCGAAAATTTAGTCCACGCTCCTTACTAAATAAAAATGGTTGTCATTTGTATTGTAAATAGGCTTCTGTAATAAAAATGGCCATTTCAAAGCTATTATCAACTCTAATAAATACCAATGCAATCAAAAATGCTTCCCCTAAGGTGATTTTTATATGACTTTTCACAATTACCAAAACGGTATGCGTAACTTTTGTCTGTATTTATCTTCCAATGTATTTCGAAGCCGGCTCTTTTGACGTCTAGGCACTCACACTCAGAAATATAGTAAAACAGATGGAAAAAATATTATAACTAAATTCATTTTCATGGTGATAACGTTTTTACGGCTAGATGCCGTTATATGTTATTAGGGCAGCATCTAGCCAGTCTATCTTCTGCATTCAGCCGTTCAGGTTCGAATCTGACAGTAATGTCACAATTTAATTCGACTTCAAAATTTACTTGTTTCTCTCTCATATTTTAAATTGACTTTGAGAAAAAAAAATCCGTCAGGAGCTTGAATCCGTCAGGAGCTTGACGTCAGGAGCTTGAATAGCACTAACTTCTACTTCTAAGAATAAGAACAAGAATGACTCAAAGGCGGACATATTGCTACTGGAAATTTCTTACAGTCTTACAAATAAGAATTAAAAATACAGTAATAATAATAAGAATTGAATAGAAAAAGTTTAGAAAAAATAAACGATAAAAATATAATATTAGTTATTGTGCTTAGAGCTTTAACCACAGATAAAGTGAAACAGATAAAGTGAAAAAAAGAAAAATATAATAATTTTGGATATATTACCTTCCCTAAAAATTAATTAGAGTCTATTCAGATATCCGCGTACACATACATATGATAGTAAAAAGCAAATATTGGAAAATTGTTTTTAGGCATTGCCTTGAATGTAAAGGTTAAAACGGATGAATCTTTTCACAATAAAGGTATCAGCTATTTTATTTCACTAACACCGTATGTAAAGTAATCCCTAAACCAGCCATAATAGTATTTGGCTGATTAAGATAGCGCCATTTTTGTGAAAAATCACCTCAATTCGCTTTACAATTGTATACCTAAACTTACATTCTAACCAAACCAAAGTGATATATTATATATCCAGATTTAATATTGAGGGTATGATATTCTAAAGAAATTGGATTTTAGTTGTGATTTGAACTGACTGAGACTGTTGATTCGTAAGTTTGAAGGCAATTGGAGTTTGAGTCTGTTTGATGACATTCAGTTGTTGACGGTTTGGATGCATTAGGGCACATGATTTTTTAAATTGTTTATATCTTGAGGAGAGCAGTAAAAATAGATTGGTTGATCATCCGCATAACAGTGAGAAAGTAATCCGAATGAGTGAATAATTTTGGACACATCGTTTATGAACAGTGTGAAGAGCATTGGACCAAGCACGGAACCTTGTGGGACGCCAGATTTAAGAAGGGTAAATGAAGACTTTTTACCCGCAACTTGAACTGATTGCGTTCGCTCTGAAAGTTAAAATTGGATCTATGCCTAAGTGAGCCCAGAAATTCCAAAAATGACTTCTAATCTTTCTATAAGAAAACTATGGTCAATTGTGTTAAATGCAGCAATCATGTCCAGGAAAGCAAGTATCCTTTGTTTTCCAGACTCATTTGATAGAGTTATATCTGATAGAATCTTCAATAGTACCGTTTCAGTAGTGTGGAATTTTCTATAAGCTGATTGCAAGTTTGAAAGCAAGCTGTAATCATTTATATGAACTGAAATCTGTTCAGCAATGATTTTTTTTAGAATTTTGGATATTATTGGCGGATTGGATACTGGTCGAAAATTCGCCACATCCTTGGAGTTCAACTGAGGTTTTTTTTTTTAAATGGAGTAACTATCGCTTCTTTAAATAATTAAGGAACCTGTCCCGTGCTAATAATAAGCTGGTAATAAGCCTTGTAAATGCTTAAATTATCATATTCATTTTCTTAAATATTCTCCATCTGTGTGGTTAATTGTTAAATTGCTGATTTTTAAGAAAAAACTTTTCCCTCTTTGTAATACATTTTTTAAATAAATAAATGAAAACACAATAGATGCTTTCATTATTATATTTCAACAGATATGAAGAACCTCTCAGAGAAGGAAATGTGAATGATAAAAGTGAACATTTTGCACTGTTAAATGCACAATTATACTTACATATTTCAACTGAGATGAATATTTTTTTGAGAAGGAAATATAGAAGTCTAGGCATTTACAGGGTTTATGATTTGCCATCGGATGGTTTAAGTGGCCACTGTGTAACATTCACTATTCTGCCTATATTTGAACATCTATATTCCTTAAATTCTTCCATCTGTTGATGTGTGAAGTAAGAGAGCTGAAACCTTTATTGATGCGGGTGAGATTCACCATATTGATTTTTTTCACTTGCATATTTGGCAACATCGTAAAATATTAATATAGATCTTGGTCTCTGTTGCAACATATTCATATTAACAGCTCCTTAGGAAGTTGAATTTAGACATTATCTACAAAAAATTGAATCGGCTTGTGGTCCTGTGGCTAGTGCCCATCGGAAATCCGCGAATCAAAGGTCCCAGGTTCGCAACACGCTCTACCACAACTTGATTCCCATTTTCTAATAGTTCGTTATTTACATAAATTTGAGTAAATATGGGTATTTAACCACTTACCGACTTTTTATGTTTACTGGTTTCGAAAGTCTCTTCGTCAGGACAGTCACTATGCCAACATGCAAATACTAAAATACACTTTCACCTTTACCGTCACCGCAGTATACATAGTATTTTTTAATACGTAAATTACATGCAGAGTTAAAGGGGCTGCAAACACCACCATGTCCAAACATGCACGTTCGAACATGGTGGTGTTTGCAATCAATACTAATATTTGTAATAAATACTAATATTTGCAATAAATACTAAAATACAATGGCCACCAAATTTAACATATTTCGGTAAATCGTAAAAACCTAAATGTTTCTTCGTAAAAAAATAAAAAAGATGGATTAAATCAAAAAACTGGTACGCAATTATGTCTATGTTGAAGCGCCCCTTGGAATAATTCGCCCATCTGTAAATTTTTATAGGGAAGATTTTTATCTTATCTACCCTTTTGGGTAGGTGCTATGCAGGCGATGTAACTGGATGAGTTTATATAACAAGTATGTATGTGTGTATGTTTATACCAGCACAGAGACAGGTTATGCTCGTTCGTTGTTCAGTCTAGCGATAAAGACAGCCTACATTTCTATCACTACTGACCTAAAGATCATCTTACAACTTATTCTAGTGCAACGGGCTATTAAATAGTGTTTCATAATAATGCAGTTGTATTTTTGTGGAGTGCAGTTTTAGGATTATCTATTTATTTTTTTGTTTATTCATTCAACGGCTGTTAACAAAATATTAAACAAATGAAGTTTATTTCAACAGAAAGGAAACACGTTTTTAAGCAAGTAACTAGGAAATATTACCAGGAACTTTGGAACCAGTCCAGGACTGGTATTCCAAACGCTCTCGCGTCCGTAGAAAAACCATTTATCTCGTGTTTTTACATACAAAATTCACGTAAAAAAGAAAATATATTACATATTAAATAAATACATATAAGTTTATACATAAAAAAATGATATTTTCATGTACCCGTAAATATTTTTCAATAATAAAATTATTTTTTTATATTTTTTTAAGAACAGTAAGTTATTGTCAATTGGGCGGGATTAGGACAAGGATGCTTGAAGAGCGGATAAGGAGGGGAAGGGAGATGTACATATTTATTATTATACTGTCTACCAAGTTACATAATGCATTTTTAGTGTAAATTTTAAATCTGACAGTCATTTTTGTGTAATCTATGCCTTTAAATTTTGTATTGTACACTGAAAAGTCCTACGAAAAAAAGCATTTTTAACATACGATGTTTTACTTATTGTTACATGAAACAGGTGGTACCGTCTACAATTCCTGGCTGGCACATATTATATTGTTATTAAACTAAGTAGTTCTGTACAGTCAACTATTCCTGTCATAATTTTGTGAAGCAGTAGTTGGTCCGCACACTCTGCGGTATTGTGGAGAAGTGATTCCATGGTAGGGGAGGCAGTGAGAGTTGATACATAAGAAATACCGGTTTTGTATTTTAGGTACTTTTTAAATTTGTTTTGAATATTTTCTATTCTTATATATATATGGCATATTGGGGTTTTCATATCTGAGATACGTATTCCAAGTAACTTCAGACAAACGTATAAAATAATATAATTAGGGCCTTTGGATTATCAAAGCGTTTACTCATTCGAATTATGAAACCTAACATGCACAATGCTTTAGCGGTAATATGTTATTTATTTAAAATTAAAATTTGTTTACTGTTTTAAAACGCGGGAGCTACTCGTATATCTCGCTATGCAGTTTAGTATATTAAAAAATTATAAATTAAAAACATTTATAAATGTTTGGAAAATTTATAATTAAATTTTTCCTAGAAATTTCGGTGGATCGCCGTTATCCGTAATATTATCTTAACTAATTCAAAACCATGTCTAATTAACTTGAGTAATAAATAAATTAGAAATTGTTGGCAGCAAAACCAAACATTTACATGCCCATCTTGTACTATGAATGTTCATAACAACTATTCAGTTATCTACGTCGAATGTAAAGATTATGCAAATGACTTTTCACTAAATACTGAAATCATCAAAATGACGAGCTTATTGTAAACACGAGCTTAGGCCGCTGCGCTGCGCTGTACATAACCCCTTCGCACCTGAATGAATTGCTGTGGATTCAAAGAATACTTTGTATTATGTATATACTTAAGCAGTCTTTCTGAAAGTTGGCGATGACGCCCCCATGTAGTCGCTGAAGGCTTTCGGGGGGGTGGTAGAAGGCTCAGAGAAAATTGAGTGGCGTTGAGGTGATTTAGGGGGGTGAAGGCTGTATTTGTCCAAATGTTTGTAAACAGGCTGGATTTTCTCCATAGGGTGTTATTTAGCTCTACATTTTATTGCAAGAGAGAAGGAAAACATTCTTCAGATGGAAATGTGGAAGTCTGGGCGTTTATAACCTGTCCTGGGTTCAAACTGTCAGTAGGGTCAATGAGTCACATCTTGCTGGGGGGTGTGGTTCCATAAAATGATGCAAACGTCAAGTTGCATTCCACCAGCAACACTAATGACTAGTCCTACTCGTTAGCGTCCACGTCGTGAACCTCGGACAATGGGATCACACTCATAACGGTGTGACTACAGCAGATAACGAGAGGATGAAAGGCGAGTTTCTGGCGCCTCCAAACCAGAACCAACCAGCTAAGGGAAGGTAGCCCGACAGAAAAATCCACCAGAAAAGGCAACGGGAAACCACTCTGGTCATCCTTTTCCAGCAATCACTTTGGCGAATACATCCGATAAGCAGTTGTCCTGGCTGTGGAGTAGCGCAAGACAGAGATGCTTTGTAGTGATTGCCAACGTTAGGAGAACCTGATTAGGCACTGCAAGAAAAAGAAGATGATATGTCATTTGATCTTGAGCCTTGTAAATGGCTTTTCAAAAATGTTTTTTCTCTCTGTTGCAATGTTGCAACTAGGGAATGCAATCCCGCAAGATAATTTCAATCCAGGACTTTGCGGGACCAAGCCATCTTAGTCCCGGTGGATCCAGGTATTAGCGGGATCCAGCAGTGTGAACCACGTGTGAACTTAGGCTTTGGAAATCAATCGTAATAAAGACCTAATAGACCCCATTTTCGTGGTTTTAATTTGAACCCAAATCAAACCAGCTTTTTGGTACATCTTAAGTGGTTTATTAATACTTTTAGACATAAAAATTAAGACATAAATTGACATTGAATCAGATAACACACAAGGAATAAATTGACATTACAATATAAACATCAGAAACGTAAATATATGTTTATATCTATGGCCATAAGTTGACTGCTCGTAACTGACATTTCAGAAATAGAGCTACCGACATTATTGTCATTAGTCAATAAACAATATAAAAAACCTAGAAAGTTCAGTTTTACTTTGATTTACAACATTATTTTTGGTACGTGTATTTTTTTGGACATACACAAATCTGGATTTCTCCCAAAGGGGAGGCATATATACAAAAATCAAAAAAAATAAAATGTTACCTGTGTCGATATTCGCTAATAAGCGGAATGGGGAATGTTGTAAAATACGTAAAGTGGCCACTTAACCCAGCCAATGACAGGTCATAAGCCCTGTAAACGCTCGAATATCCATAATCCTGAATTTGAAAAAATTCTACCTCATCTCTGTAGGGATATTAATAAAAAATACTTTGATTTACCTAAAAAAACAATGTTCAATGAAAAAATCACTGCGTTGCGTCATAATTACAAGTTGTAAAGCTAGGGTTTCCTAGGACAGCGGTGCCCGTATCTTAACGGCCGTAGTGAACGGTGATGCGGTGAACAGCCGTCGCAACGGTGACTAGAGAGTGGTTTACTAGGAAAAATGGTGTTGATAACATTAACGGCCGTTAAGATACCGGCACCGCTGTCCTAGGAAACCCTAGCTTTAGCCAGTCCATGTGCACCGGGCATCGGGCACGGGCCACCGCGTGCAGAGTTACGCGCTTGATTCACGCTTCTCTGTAATCCCGCCAGTCCAGCGGGATCCCGCTAAATTTTCGCCCGAGATTAGCCTTGCAAAATGGTGCGGGATCCCGGGATACCGGGATTGCATTCCCTAGTTGCAACTAATAACAAAAAAAAAGTATAATTAAATAAATAAAACAACTTTGTTTTTAACCACTAATTTTTATTTTTCACCGACCGGTTTCAAAGCAAACAAGCTTCTTTGTCAAGGTTTACGTAACTAATGAATTGATTCCTTTTTATTTTATTTCTATCATGTTCACTAAATACTACACGTGGACCCAATAAATCAAGTGGTTTTTTCTTACACGGGTGGTAATCTGATATCATTATTTTCCAAGTAAGCCAGGAGAAGACTAAAAGAAATATGGTTTATTTGGTTTTTAATTATTGTTTTCTTATTATGAATCGCTTTTTTAATTTCTAAGATTTCTAAGTTGTCTAATTTTAATATTTTATTTTCAACATGACCAAGAACACTTAAGATGCTTAAATAATAATAATCTTTCTGAATTCGCAAATCATCTGATAGAATATAATTATAACTTCAATAAAGACACTGGATTAAAAGTACTTCATGTTGAAAATAAAATATTAAAATTAGTCAACTTAGAAATCTTAGAAATTAAAAAAGCGATTCATAATAAGAAAACAATAATTAACGTACAATAAGAACGAACTATGCCCAAAACTCTTCACTTACACGTTTTGCTAGTGAATATTATTTGAACTTTTCCCTTATTGATCCATTTCATTGTAAAAAAATAACATTTAAAATGCGCGTCTTAAAACATATGTTTTTGTCTTATACTTAGTTTCAATAATATAGTCTCGTTTTATCTTATTTTATTTTATTTTATTATATTTTATCTCTAATTCTTAATATTTTGTATATGTTTATATTTTCGACACTTGACACTTGTGCAATATTTACACACATGTCCACCCACATTCCAATATAACACCCACTCACTTACGCTCACACAAACACACTAGTATGTATTGTACGTGTATTTAATGTATTTCTGTGGATATCTATCATTGGTTTTATTCTCTGTATATTTTATTTGTTATATTTTTGTTACATGTATTACTGTTGATATCCCCAATAAAAAATATAAAAAAATTATAACCAAATAAACAATATTTCTTTTCCTGGCTTACTTCGAAAATAAAGATATCAAATTACCACCCGTGTAAGAAAAAAACACTTGATTTATTGGGTCCACGTGTAGTATTTAGTACATGATAGAAATATTAAAAAAGGAATCAATTCATTAGTTACGTAAACCTTGACAAAGAAGCTGGTTCGCTTTGAAACCGGTCGGTGAAAAATAAAAATTAATGGTTAAAAACAAAGTTGTTTTATTTATTTTATTATAATAAATAACCACAAAGTTAGTGCTTCAAATATAAACTTTATAAAAAAAAAGTATTTTAAAATATATGTAAATCGTACAAATTGGTCCTGACGGCTGTGGAATTTTCCCAGTTTCCCCCACACTGACAGCAATAATGCTTTGTGTCAAGCTTTTTGGAGGGCCACATTTTTTTTTTATTCTCAAAATTTGCGCGGGTGAAATAAGTTTAAGAATCTATGTACTAAAGGAATTATAAGAAAAAAATGTATCTCCTTTTACATACTTGCCATAGACCTATGTGGTTTGTTCTACAGGTGGTTCCTCCAGTGAGGTGGATTCCCAACTGTCTATTTATCTTTTTGGAGGTCTTCTACTAGGACGAATCTCGTGACACTGATTATTTAGAACAATTTATGACTGCCGACTCTATCTTACGATGTCCTCAGCATCAGATACCTCTCTTGTTATGGTGCTCCTCACGCGATCTTTAAAATTGTGTCTGCTTTCATCCCCAGTCTTTTTATCTAGAAAGTATTCAATACTTATTTAGTCCTTATTACTTTTACATATGTCAATAACATTAGAAAAAAAAAACATTTGTAATTTAGTAAATACAAATGCTCATTTTTAATGAACACAACATCTAATAATGATCAAAAATTCATTGAATTTTAGTGAAATAAATTAAAACCTAGCCGTAAATAACGTTTTAAAAACAGTTATAAATTTGCTCCAAACTGAACGCACTCTACAGCTAGTTGTTAAAAAACTTGACTAAAACAAGCTTTTCTGTATAATACTGACAACCAACATAACCAGAAAACAATGGAGACGTATTTGGGGATATTAAAGGGTTGATTAAATTACATTTTCCCGACATTTCTCGTTCATTGTAAAGCAATTTTTTTTCTATATTACACGTTAGGAGGCCCAATTATAGTGGTGAGTCGCAGCACAGTACACCCATGCTTAATAAAAATCACATTATTTTTTAGAAGTCACCAGGAATCGAACTCTGAACCTTCCGTATGTGAGTCAAGTATGTTAACTACTACACCACCGAGGCCACTTTCAATTGTTGGATTCTGCTGTTTTGAACAAGAATAGCTAAATTTAATTTCAGGACCTTATAAACAATAAACCGGGTTGTGATCCCGTCTTACTGTTGTCGACTCAAGGGCCTAAGGTCCGAGGTTCGAATCCCACTCTACCACAACTCAATTTCCATTTTTCCAGCACAAGTTATTTACGACTTTTAGGTCATTTTTATTAATTTTTATATTTGAGTTAGAACTCAAATATTTATATTTTCATTTAAAAAAAAATACCGGGGCCCGTATTAAAATGTGAAGTCAACTAATTAAAATGTCCTAACAAGACGAAACGCGTTACAAAATACCTCTTGTATATTTCAAAAAATAAAGTAGAATTAAAATCCAAAATGGTGTTTTATTTGGGGTACATTACCAAATTTCATATGGGAAGTTAATGCTTTTAATAAATTTTACCTACAAAGTAATTTTATGTTTTGCTTATGAAAAACGGAGGCCTCCGTGGTGTAGTGGTCAAGACGCTTGACTCACAAACGGAAGGTTCCGGGTTCGATACCCAGTGAGTACACAAACATTTAATGTGATTTTTCTCAAGCCCGGGTGTTCTGTGCTGTAATTCACCACTGTAATTGGGCCTTCTGGTCTATTGGATTAATAGAATATGGATCCAATTTTTTACACATGTTAAATAACAGGTTACCTACGAAGGTATTGTAAATTTTCATACATATAAACACATTTTCGTACATAAATACCGATTGTACTTTATATTTGAACCCTTAACCCCTAAAGTCTAAGCTTAAGACAGTTTGTATTATCTTATACAGATTAGTCATTTTATTATGTGTATGTACCTACCTATCAGGCGCGTAGATAGACTTATAAAATGCATCGATAACTGACTGTTATCTGATTTAAATAAATGCGACAAAAAATATTAATGCTTCAAAGCGCATGTCTGGTTAACGATATAGAAACATATCAAATGACAATATTACAACATGTTTACAGATGTCCCCTGTTTACTGCCGTACGAAGATCAGATGTAGCCAAACTCGTTATTAAGTAATTAATTTTTAAACTAAAATTAAAAGAAGCAGGAAATGAACTAGGATATTCAAACAAGAAGAATGGTGAATTATCATTATACTTGTAACTTGGTGTTCGCTTTGGTAAGATTACAAATATTAAGGTTAGTTTGTAGGGTTAGTTATTAAGGCTGAGACAAGCATTATCGACAAAATCAAGGAGCTCTGCGCTGGTTTGGACATGTAGAACGAATGGACAGCGAGAGAACGGCTGAGAATATTTACAATGCGAATGTTGATGGATGCAGAAATAGAGGAAGAACGAGAAAGACATGGCATGACCAAATCTAACAAATACTTAAAGATGGACATGTCAAAAGTCGGAATAATCGGCTCGCGTGCATGAGAAGATGTATGAATGTAGAGGAAGCGAGATCTGTATGCAAAGATAGAGTGTTGTGGCGTTCTATCCTCTCTGCCTACCCTTGCGGGGAAACGGCGTGATGGTTTGTTTGTTTGTTTAGTTTGTCCGCCTAGTGACTAAATGTTTATTTCATTTAATTTTTTTTGCACCACAACAGGCCAGGAGGCCCAATTACAGTGGTGAATTACATTACAGAACAACCAGGCTTGAGAAAAATCACATTTTTAATTTTTGTGTTCTCACCGGGAATCGAACCCGGAACCTTCCGTACGTGAGTCAAGCGTCTTGACCACTACAGCGCGTTTGTCTACCATGCAAAAGGTCTCAGGTTAATTTATTTGAAAATGTGTTTTTACACCAGAACATTTCGCAGTCCTTAGACTGGCACCTGAAGCGTGAGACTGATCATCTTACTTTCATGTTATAAAAAATATAAATTTGTATTGCAGTTGGTGGATTGAAGCAGTGCCCTATGCACCATTTGGTACGGAAAGGGAATGATGATAATGACTTTTATTATCCTTGATAAAAACAGTCATTTTACAGTTCCTGAATAGATTTTTTTTTTTTTTTTTATACGCCTCCACTCCTGAATAGATAGATTGTTTTATTTTAACGGGGAATATTTAGAATGATTATTTTATTTTATTTTATTTGGGATCTTTACAACTATTACACAATTATACATATGGAAGTAAAAATATGTTAGCGATACTACAGGCAACTTAAACAAACTGTTTTTATATTTATTTGGTTATTTATTTATTTATTTATTATCATATCACGAGGGTTGCTACATAAGTTTTGAGATATGACAACCCTAGAGTGAATATGTCAAATCTGACATTGTCATCGTAAAGTTTGCAATTTTTAATGGAAACGTACTGAGAACGTTTTGTCATACGAGTGGTATTTGTGTTGTTTACAGATACTTGAAAAAAAAATATTTTGTTAAAAAAATAGAACTAAATCGTGAACATTTTCGTGCGATGATTTTCTATGACCATTGACGTGGATCAAACCAACAACAGTGTCCTGATCAACACGCTGCGACTTTTGGTGATGAAGCACCATCTTGTGTTTCGCTGGTTTTCTGAATTTAATCGTGGTCGCACTTCGTTACAGAACGAATTTCATGAAGATCGTCCAAAATCGGCTGTTGTGCCAGAAAAAATCGATGCTTTGCGTGAACTGATATTGCAAAATCGTCATGTGACATACCGTGAGATTGAGGCATGCTTGGGCATTAGTTCCGTTCGCATGCATTCAAAAAATATAAAAATCAGGAATCAATACAAAGAAAAAATAAATAAAGGTAGTTGAAATAGTGACAAATATAGTAAAATACATAGTTTAAAAAAATAATTTTCAAAATGTAGTAAAAATATAGTAAAAAAACGTAAAAAACCCAGTAAAATATATAATCAAAACAAAATTTGGAGTATAAACAAAATGCATAGTAAGAAACATAGTAAAAGACATAGTAAAAAACATATTGAAAAACTATATGTCGTAAAAAACAACATACACAGTTAGAAACATTGTTAATTACATTGTAAAAAGAAAAAACATAAAAATATATTTATTTTAACACTTTATATACTTTTGTACATATGCATAAAAGCGGGCATATTGCCTTAAGGCAATTTCCTCCTACCTACTTTATATATATATGTGTAAATACAAATATTTTTTATAAAAAAAGAATTGACTCAATATCTACACTTTAGTATGAAAAGAGGAGGGAGTATATCTAATAATACATTTAAATATAAATTGTTTTGTGTCTTCTTGTTCTGTACACAGCTTAAGTAGACACTCAATACATTCATACAGAAGGGGTGAGCTTACATAAATATAAAGATTTTTTGTAACTCATTTGTAAGATTAAATTTTAAAATGTAAGATTTAAGATTATACGTGCAATCCTGATTTGCTCACTTAAAAACAACTGCTATTTTTAATTAGTTATTTGTATATACTCTTACATATTTTATTTTATGTTCGTAATTATATAACTTCAAATTACTAAATAACTATAACAGTGTAAGTTACTCTCCAAGCACAAAAGCTAGTCTGTTTTTTAGAGAGATACTGTTACAATATTAAATAAATAAATAAATAAATAAATAAATAAATGTAGATTAAAAAAATGCTTTTTTTCGTAGGACTTTTTCAATGTACAATACAAAATTTAAAAATATAGATTACACAAACATCACTCTGTCAGATTTAAAATTTACACTAAAATTGCATTATGTAACTTAGTAGACATTATAATGATAAATATGTAAATCTCCCCTCCCCTTCTTATCCTCTCTTCAAGCATTCTTGTCCTTATCCCGCCCAATTTACAGTAACTTAATGTTCTTAAAATAAATATTTTAAAAATCTTTGATTATTGAGTACATGAAAATAACATTTTTACATGTATAAATTATATGTATTTATTTGATATGTAATATATTTTCTTTACCAACTTTGTATACTATGTGGAAATCTGTTTTTAGTTCTGAGTTTATACACTATATCTGTTTGTTTACTAAAAATATGCATGTAGAACTGTTGATTTCCCAAATTAAATAAAATAATAGAAAGAAAAAAAGTTTATCGTTTTATGGAACTATACTAATTAATAAATCAACAAAAATGTACACATATTGACCAATTCTTCTTTTTACCCGTCTTTTTTTAGGTTAGGTGCAAGATATTGCTCTTAGCAACAAGTCCGCCAAAGTACATGTATTTTTGCACTTTAAGATTTAAATAAAGAGGTAAACGTTGTGATCACTTTCGACCGGTTGCCAACCTCTGGAGTCGAGATGTGATGTGACGTACTCGAGCAGACTCGGGCATATGTAACACTGAAGTCACGCGGTCATCTCAGTTTCCGTTACGGCGCATAATACGCGCTACAAGTTCGAGCGTGAAAGGGAAATTAAAACAACTTTCGTGTTAGCTCCGCGAGCCATGTGTACAACACGATATTTCTTAAGCCCCTGTTTCATGGTCAAGTCGCTCGGACCAGACGCGCGGTAAAATATTTGACCGTGCGGTATTATTTATTGTCAACCCGATTACGTACTTTCGTTAGACGAAAAAAATAATAATTTTTGTACTTAAACAATGATTAATCTGAACTCACGATCTTGACTCAAACGCGAAAGGTTCTGGGTTCGATTCCTGGTGAGAACACAATAATTAAATGTGGTTTTTAAGCTGTTTCTCTCTTCCGTGCGAGAGACAATTGGCTTTACCAGAGCTCGTTCGACGAAGGACGCAATACTTTTTTTTAATATAAAAAAACCTTTATTAGGATAAATTAACAATACATTCAGTAAAAAAAATGGAACACTTAAGGTTGAACTTGCCAAAAAAGAGTCTGGCTTTTGTGTTTGGCAAATTTACAAAATAACATAAAAAAGAAACAAAAAATGCCAAACAAAATAATAAAATAAATAAAAAATTAAACAGTTTTAAAAATTGAGAAAATAACACATTTAAAAAAAAAAATAAAAACACAAAATTTATTTAATTTATCCTTAAATTTTCCGTAATTTATTTCTTGACGTAGATTTTGTGGTAAATTATTAAAAAGCTTTCGTCCTATGTAAGTATAATAATGTTTGGCCGTGGTAGTTTTAATTCTCTGTAGAGCGAGGCATCCTGTTTTTAACCTTCCCGTAATACGGTCCGATGGTAGGCTCTCCTTATGCACCTGGAGCATACAACACTTTCCGTGGATATCCTCCACTCTTAAAATAATAAATTCTTTGAACAGTTCGGTAGTTGAGAACAAGGATGGTTTATAAAGTATTATTTTAATGATTTTTTTCTGTAGAACTTTTTAAGGGTCTAAGATGAGCGTTATAAGCCCCTCTCCATCTAACTATTGCGTATTGAATGATTACTGTACTACAGCATAATAAACTGTATCAATTGATTCGTCGATAAGATACCTCTAAGCTTTAAAAATATGTGAAATAATTTTCTTAGTCTTTTGCACACTTAATCTATTTGTTCTTTCCATTAAGTATTTTGGTTGATTATTATTCCCAGATATTTTATCTTAGATTTTTCGGTCAGGGTAACACATTGAGAAGAACAGTTTGTATGGTCTCCACATTTTTTGTCGTGAGATTTTAGGTCTATATGATTGTCTATTTCTATTATTTAATGTGAATGTTAGGTAGTGGGTTTTTTCTGAATTCATTGTCAACTGAATTCATACTGTTTGAAACTAGTTAGGTGCGAGGTGTTCTGAAAAGTACGCTTGCGGGATTTTTCTTGGGCATCTCTGGGGCTTTTGACGCCTGACGGCCAATGGTTCTTAACAAAATAAAATACAGGGGGTGCCCAAAGTAACTTTAAACAATTGTAAAAAGTTACTTGGAAAAGAAAACCAAATTGTTGATTCGCGGCTCTTCAGTAATAAAGAGGGCCACAATCATGGTTTGCCCTCAGGGATCGGTTTTGGGTTTAACGTTCTGGAACGTATTCTTCGATGACCTGTTGAAATTACCATTTACAGAAGGTTGCACGGTAGTTGTTTATGCTGGTGACGCTCTTTTGTAGCTCTCGGACAATAGCAGGAGAGAATTAGAATGCAAATTGAGTAAAACATAAGTTTAATAACATCTTATGGTAAAACTACAAATCAACATTTTCACGGCATGATAATGGGATTAATGATAAAAGGTGGGTTTGACAGGGGAAGAAAGTCAACAATTAAGGTAAATGGTGTCGGAGTCCGCTTCTACGTCAGTGTCAGGTACCTGGGGGTACCAGAATACGACTGAGGCATGCATGTACTGCGAGACAGTAACCGATGATGCAAAACATACCCTGTTTGCCTGTGCGAAATGGAGCGGAGAGCGGGAAGCGTTAAGCTCTCAAATGAGCCGATCTATATATTGATGTAGATAACAGTGTTGCAGTCACAGGAAGCATGGAACTCAGTGAGAACTTTCATGGAGTCCATTATGTCAATGAAAAAAATAGACGAAATGAGATTGGCACCTCTTCCTGTCTGTACAAGTACATGTGTAACAAGATGGAAATATGTTATTCTGACCAATTTTGCGGACCCGGGTAGACCGCAAGGTAGGGACCGGCCCGCAAAAGAAGACGGGGGGTTTTAGCCGGTACAAGTCCGGCACTACCCAGTTAGAAAGACTGGGTGTCCATGATGGATTTCCCTTCCAGAAAAAAAAAAAAGGTACCTCTGGATAGATCGAGATCTTTCATGACTCACGTTAAGGAGATTTCGAGCCAGACCCATTATTTTTCCATCAAGGTGAGAATACTTAGTAGGACCACCTAAAGGTTGGATAGTGGTGTAGTCAGACAAATCTATAAGGATATCTACGTCATCCAACTGACATACGCGACTAGAATATGGTTCCAACGCGTGAATATTGAATACATACAGAAAGCTTTTCTGAGTGGGCAGAGACCAACTCGGCTTGCTATCGCAGGAGCACATAGCACTGTATCGACCGCAACTCTTCCAGTCTTAGTGGGTGAACTCCCAGCCGATTTAGAGGTAATGGAGTCTGTTGCGGTGAAAAACTAAAAAAAAATAACAGGAAGTTGATTATTTCAGCTTCTTCTACCTTGTTGCGTGAAAATGACCCGCTGGCTTTCCCGATTGCTGTTGTTCGGATGATGATTGGCAAATCAGATGGGACTTAGCGCTTACAAGGAGATGGACCCACTCTTTTTTTCCAAACATTCATAGCAGAATGGAGTTAAAGTACCTTAACAAGAGTCACTACGTAATCTAGCTAGTAACGGCTCATGGCGAATTCAGGAGCAAACTCTATGAATTTTTCCTTGTTGAAAATTTGGACTGCGTGTGCGGGTTGGACATCCTGACAGCTGAACATCTCCTTTGAAGATGTCATATTTTTGACGTGGAAAGAGAGGCGAAGTTCGATGGCTTGACGTAGGTAATGAATCCGACATGGGATTTATTTTTTTCTACAATCCGAACAATTTAGGTAAACTTGCTATATTTGCTAGCGTATAGGTGGAAAAGTGGGATGCCCTTTGAAGAAACTAAACGCGTATTTTTTTTGGCTTTTAATCGGCTTTTAAAATGGGATGTTAATCGGATGATCTTCATAGCGGCAATGCAAAACCAAATTCAAGCCATATATTGTCTATTTAAAGGGGAAAAAGGGTTTATCTACTAATACACTAACGAGTAGGGCTGAGAGGCGTGTATCGGTCGGGTGTCGGGCTGGCCTGCTGGCCTGCTGGCCTGCTGGCCTGCTGAGTGTTTTTGACATTAACAAACGATAAACAATGAAAACATAAGTTTTTTTTATGCATTACAAACAAGAATCTTATTGTGTATTTGACCAATTTAATTTATTTTTTTTAAGTACCATAAGATTTTTCTAGTTTTGTGGGTGTTTTCTGCAAATTGAGAAATGCCATTTTGTAATCGACACCTTTTTCCGGAGGTGATTAATACAGTTTTTTATATGAAAGCGGTCTGGCTGTTTTTAGCAGAACATAGAATCAACCTTACTGCACCCGATAACATCAATATCTCATTTTTCCGAAATTGTAGACTGGCTGCTTTCTGCATAACTACGTTCAAATTATATACAGTTTAGGACCCAGAATAGATCACTCGCTGTATTTAACGTATTTTTTATTTTTATAATCATTTTCCTCCACCTTAAATAATTTTTTTTTAAAGTTTCTTTATTTTCCCCTTTACTAATAAACTCTAATATACGTATTAATTTTGAAAGACATAAAGTTTTAAAAGCTTTTGAAAAATCGATAAAAAGTACACTGACATGAAGCAAAACATTTCATTTGTTATTTATGTAATCTGCGAAATTCTTCAGCAAGACATCGCAACAATTTTTTTTTTTGAAAACCGTAATGATAAGGATCTATAATTTAGTATTTTTAAACATAAATATCTAAATAAATGCACATGTATTTTTCTAAAAAAATTTCAACGGCCGGTAAAAGTGAAATTGGTAAATAATGTAACTCCACTTTTGTAAATTGGTCTGATTATACTATGTTTAAAAATCTCCGGAATCACACCGGTCCGTTAAATAATATGTATACGGTTTGTTACTATAGGACCTTAAACCGATACATATTTTTTGATATCGTACATTCTCATATCATTTATACCGGTTGTTTTAGAATTCTTTATTGTGCTTTTAATTTTTACTATTTTAGGAGCTTTAGCTCTAGGCAAATACATTAAATGCTTTTTTGATGTAAACTCAATTTCTTTGGTTTTAAATAGTGCATTTGTGCAGCATGTTATTAACTCCAACCTCAAAAAAAGTTGTTTTTTTTTGTTGTATCTTCTATTTAATTTTTCTGTAAGAAATATTTTTCAATAACTGCGTCACAATCAAAAACACTTTCAATGTAATATAAAATAATTATAGTATTGGTAATAATCTTTGTATATATAATTCTTATGTACGTGTGATGTCATTGAGCTCCTCCTAAACGGCTAAACTGATTTACGTGCGATTTTTAGCGAAATGTAAATCTTTGCACTGCGCGTATTCGTAGATATTAAAATTTTCAATCTAATCTGTAAAAAAAGTTAAGAGCAAAAAATTTTTTTCATCAACCTATCGGGGTTGCATTCGACGAGAATGCATTTACACAAAAAATGGAAGGATGTTGTTTTTTGTGTTTAAAAAAAAAATTGTTTCTGAATGGTTACAAACAACATTTGCTTTTTATAGTCCTGGGACCTATTTGACATTTGCTGATGACACTGTCATAGTTTTCAAATGAAATACCTGGAATGAAACCTTCCGCAAAGCTACTCTTGGAATGAAAACAATTAAAGACTTGCTAGACAATAACTTATTAACACTTAATATTGGGAAAAAAAAATACCTGACGTTCTCATTGAAAAAAAGTACAAAGGATAACTTCAAGTTAATGCTGCATTCGTGTCATAAAGATATATTTAATAATTATGATAATAGTGGTACTTGTTCCTGTCCACAGATAAATCAGACAGAAAATATCAAATATTTGGGAGTAGTCATTGACCACCATCTTTGCTGGAAATCTCTTATAGACACAACAACTGATAGATTAAGAAAACTTATTTATGTATTTTACAACCTAAGAAATGTGTTAGACCTCAGCACTCTTCGTTCGGTGTATTTCGCACTATTTCAATCAGTGGCAACATATGGCATAATAGGATGGGGTGGTTGTGCTCAGACAATCTACAGACCGCTCATGATAACCCAAAAAATTATATTAAAAATAATATTTAAATATCCTCCTACGTTTTCATCGAATTTATTATTTAAAGAGACCAAAGTCCTTTCAATAAGACAAATCTATTATAAGTCATGTCTGATCAACTTTTGGACCACAAGTAGTAAACAAAGAACACAACAGGAAATAATAACAAGATAGTCCTCAAAAGTAAATTACTACGTATCAAAAAGTAAAATAACTTTGGCCAAGAGACATTTCTCTGTGGTAGGTCCAAGAATTTTTAATTTACTAGATCAGGTAACAAAGGAATCTGAGTCATTTTCGAAATTTAAATCTGGTTTGAGTAACTGGTTTGCTCGAACGGGAATGGATTTCTGCGATCAAATGTGGACTAACTGGTAAATGATTGATATGTATTTATAAATGTAAAATGTAGTAATGTATAAAGTATCAATGATGTGTATAAACTTAAACTTAATACATATGTATATGTATGTATAAAATAAAATATAAATATGTATGTGCGAATATATATGTATATATGAGTGTGAATGTATGGTTATGAATGCATAATAAGTGCCCCGACTCAACACGGATTTTCTAGCGAGTTGGAGCAAGTTCACAGACATGGGTCGTTCCTGATTGTGTCGCTATAAATTGTGTCTATGTCCTTAACAAATGTTTGTATAATGTAATTAATAAATAAATAAAATAGAACCCAATCAGATTTTTTTTTAAATTCTTTATAATTTCCTACCATTTTTTTTTAGTGGGTTTTTGGTTATACTAAAATAATATTAACTGACATTCTACACATTTAAAAATCTTATTCGTGAATAAAGTGCACCCGTGTTGGTGAGAAGAGCGGAGTTTGACATTTGCAAAAAGAATTCTAATTTGAAAATGAATTATTTTGTGTTTTGGAATTTAATCATAAACAAGTACCTAAGTACTTACTTAAATTCAATATTTGGATAAGAGAGACCGGGGCATATCGGGCCCCTTAAGGATTATCGCTAACAAAAATAAAGAAATTCAGTAAAAAAACATAAAATATTTTTATTCATTAGAAAATTTTACAATAAATTATTGTTGATATTAAAAAAAACGAAGAGAACATGAATAACAAAAGTTATAACAATATTAAAAAATGAAATAATATGCTCAGTATACCCCGGCGCGCCGGGGCACAATGGGCACAGTTGGGGCATAATGTCCATGGAATCAATATTTGGAGCAGAAGGAACACACGTGTGTAGACTCATCGCCGTTATCGCCTTCTCCTGCGCAAGAACAATGCAATATAAACATTATTTTTTGTGTTTGTTTGAGTGAGTCTCTGGCTAGTTTAGATTAACAATTGGACCCGGTAGGTGGCTCTGCAATCCTTATGTCAAATTTCGCTTAGTATATAGTTTATCGAAAATTCGAAATTTTCGAGATTTTGTATTTGCTGAACCAGCTGATAGCAGGCAAGCCAACGTTTGTGCAGGACAAGGTCTGCCGGGTCCACTAGTAGCATATAGTAAAATAGGGTATCTGGGACCACTGATGTTTTTTTGCATTAAAACAACTTGTACTGGACTTGGAAAAACATTTTTATGATGCAAGTGGACTTTGGTGTTTTATTCACGTATAAAATAGCTTATTCCGATAATTCCTGCATTTTTAATGTCAAAACGCCAAAAAGTGAACTAACAAGTTATAATGATTGATTCTGAATAAACTATAAAAAATACAAACAAACAAATCATCACGCCGTTTCCCCATAAAGGTAGGCAGAGAGGATAGAACGCCATATCACTCTATCTTTGCATAAAGACCTCACTTCCTCTACATTCATACACGCACGCCAATTATTCCTACTCTTGACATGTTCATCTTCAAGTATTTGATGGACTCGATCCTGCCGTGTCTTTCTCGGTCTTCCTCGTTTTCTGCATCCATCAACATTCGCATCGTAGATCTTTTTAGCCGTTCCTTCACTGTCCATCCGCTCTACTGGTCCAAACCGACGCATCACCCCTTTCTTGATTCTGTCGATAATGCACGTCTCAGTCTTACACTGTTCACGGATCTCGACACTTGTGCACCTATCATACATCGTTTTAACAAACATTTGCCTGAGGGATTGCATTTCGACAGTATTTATCCTACTTCTATCAAAATTTTTCCAGTTCCTTACTTTGCTCCCATACATTTAAGATATATAGAGTTGGCACTAGAACTCCATTGTGAACTTTACTGTGAACATAAAAATTTTAAAAAAATATTTTTTTAATTGAATAAAATAAACGAATAAATACGTAGCTTCTTTGTCTATGTTTAAATTTTCATCAATTTATTATTATTGGTAGCACGATCTGGGTATTTATAGGAAGAGGTGCAATGTATTGCATAATTTACATATAAACAATGCATACTCAGTCGCTCCCATGCAAGATGGTATCGTTACACTTCGCGCTTAGAATGAAAATCTCCAATTATGAGAAAGTTGAAGGAACAATCATCTCTTAATCCGGTGAAATCCAACTTAGTATAATAATATTAAATCATTTTCATAATTACGTAATTTTTATTAAAACATTCTCATTTCGTATTTATTATTATACCATATGTGTTTTTAAAATCAAAATCCATTTAAGATAAAAAAAAAACTCCGTTCATTAATTTGCTTCAGTCCAATTTGTAATGATAAACAACAAATCATATAATCGACTGCGGAATTTGTGTTAAATAAAAAAATCGTGTAAAAATTATTACACCTTAATTAAATCCCATTGAATTACAGTGAAAGCATTCCCTCCACAAATCGGAAAACTGTTTTGAAGACGTGTCTGCTAATCGGTTTTGCTCATACTTTGTAATATGATGTTAACCCTTCTTCTTTCCTTCCCACCCCCTCTCCAGTCTTCATAGTATAGTATATTTTTTTAGTTAATTTTTATTTTAAACTTATAATTAGAAATCAAACACTGATTTGAGTCTACTGAATACTTTATTTCATTTTTACAAATATAAACATATAAAAATAAAACTTCGTGACAATTGTTTCGCCTTATTAGGGCATTTTCAAACGAATGTCAACGTTACGTCAATGTTAAGAAGTTTTATTTTTATATGTTTATATTTGTAAAAATAAAATAAAGTATTCAGTAGACTCAAATCAGTGTTTGATTTCTAATTATAAGTTTAAATATGGAGTTCTACAAAATAAACACCAAATCAATCAACAATCAATAATTTTTATTTTGTTAATCTTTGTTTTTAATTTTTGTATAAAATTGTAAGATTCCATATGCCCATGTATTTATAATTTTCTCAAACTGAACGGTTTGGGTAGGTAGGAAGAAATTGCCTTAAGGCAATATGCCCTCCCTTATATGTAAATATATTGTATATGTATATAAAGTGTCAAATAAATAAATAAACCCTTATGCGTGGATGCGAAGTATGGAATTGAAAAAGGGTGATGAAAGTAGGCTGACTGCTGTCGAAATTCGATCTCTCAGGCGAATGTGTGGTAGAGAGATTGGTACATCATGTAAGGCTGAGACTAGCACTATTGACCAAATTAAGGAAGGAGTGCTGCGTTGGTTTGGACATGTGGAGCAAATGGACAGCGAAAAAACGGCCAAAAAGATTTACGATGCGAGTGTTGATGGGTAAAGATCGAAAAAGAAATTACACGACCAAATCCAATACTTGAGGATGGACATCTAATAGAACAATCGGGGTAATAAGTTAGAATAATTCATAAATGTAGAGGAAAGGAGTTCTATCCTTTCTCCCTACCTCTAAAGGGAAACGAAACGACTGGACGTTTTTTTTTTTTTTTTAATTTTTTATTCCAGTAAAATGGCTATAAAGTGCAGAGCCAATTCTACCATATAAACTTGAACATAAATATAAATATAAACAAAAATATAACATTAAACATAAATATAACGATAAACATAAATATAAATATAAAATAAAATTTTATATTGCAGCACTTATGGTGGTCTTAACATATCGCGCCATCGCTCGAACAACGGCGATTGGATCCACTCTGCAGTGGCTTGGAGAATTTCGTTATTAAAGTTTTTTAGGCGTTCCCATAGGCTCCAGGCTCTTTGGCGAAGCAGGGCAGCGAAGGTGTTTATTCGTCCAGCTGTAAACATTTCAGAGGCACTGCAGTACCTAGGCAATCCGAATAATTGTCTGTATGTTAAATTGAATTGAAAAACGTTTTTAGTCAAAAATCGAGAAACTTTATTTTAAAAATTTCGGTTTCATAATTCGATATTTCAATTTAATTTAAATCTTCTGCCTTCGTTGCTCCTTTCACTGTTTGAAGGACTGAAATTACACGAAAGGTAGAAAAAACTCTGTTAATTTCATGTCTGCCTCGTGTTGTGGTGGTCGGTGCGTTCGCCTAATTTGCCTGAGGTCCCGGATTCGATTTCTGAGTAGGTCGACATGAACGATTGATTAGTTCTGGATACATGGACTGGCACCTGAAGCGTAAGGCTGAGCACCTTACCATTACGTAACAGGTGATTGATGTAAGCTGCGTTAAGTGTACCTTACAATACACAATGTGTAAAGTGGCACATTAAAACAGCCAATGACAGGTCATAACCCCTGTAAGTGCCTAGACTACCATATTCCCTTCTCAAAAATGTTTTCTCTCTCTATTGTAACAAAGGTATAGAATTTCTTTACTTACTTTTAAGTTCTTCCGATCGTTTCTTTTATGAAGCACTTTACTTTTGCTGCAAGGCTACCGATATCGTATAGATAATGATATGTTTATTTTCGGCTGTTTACGTAACACAATACGTATGCAGACGCAGGATATGATGAGAATTTATCAGAGACACTTTTTACAGTGTGACTTGCTCACATGTCGGTAGAACAACAACGATTTGAATTAGGAAGGATTAAGGTAGAAAAGGGATATTCACAGTCTTATGAGTAGAAAGTATGAAAAAATGTAAATTTAGTACTTAACAGTACCAATGCAGTGTCCTATGCACCACCGGATGCAGACAGGGGTATGATGATGATAAAGTGTAAAATGTTTATTTTTAAAGGAGATGTTCTTGTTCTTCTTCTTCTCTGTTCAAATCGGTTGATCTGTAATCGGCTAGAGGGTGATTCCTGAGACGCTGAGTTTCAGTTGTCCTTCCATCTCTTTGGTGGTCTTTCAGACAGACGGCGACCAGCAGGGAAAAGACCCAATTCATTCTAAATACAATAATAGATCACAAATTACAGTAGATAATTATGTTATTAAAATAATATAACAAAATGTAAAAAGAAAAATTAAATGTTAGAAAGTGCTTTCCTAAGGGAAGGCCCACTGTCGTGAAATATGTCGACATCCGAGGCGATGCGATTAAGTAGCAAGATTGCCCTACCAACCGGCATAACCATTGGCAGGTTGGTTCTGCATCGCGGTAGGTAAAACAATCGATGCTGTCTTTGTCGAAGATAGTTATCAGGTACGAACAGACCTACATCCATCAGAGTTATGTATGCGACCACCGATCACCTGGAAAAAGTGAACACCCAAATGAACGTCCCTCCTCCTCCATAATGACTGATAGCCTAGCATTCCCAGTAAAAAGTCAGTTGGGAAGAGCCAAGGATAATATCCACACTCTTTAAGGTACAGATAGCGCAGAAATTTTTTCTGCACTCTCTCCACCATCAAAGAGTATCGAGTCTCATGTGGCGACCAAATAATGGAACTAAACTCCAAACGACTTCTTACCAAGGAATTATACAATGTCCTCAAAATCTGAGTGTTAGAAAAGATCTTGGCATTTCTAAGAACAAAACCAAGCATTTTAAGGGAGTCATTACATAGATTAACTATATGAAGATTAAAAGATAACTGAGCATCAAACAACACCCCGAGATCTCTGGACGTTGAAACCCTTTCAAGTCTTACTCCGTCCATGAGATAACGATAGTATATTGTTTTGGATGCTCTTGTGTAAGCCATTACAAAACATTTGGAAACATTGAAGAACAATTTGTTTTGTTTGCTCCATTGAATTATATTTTGAATGTCACACTGAAGTTTAATACAATCTGAAGAAGTCAGTATTTCACAAAAAATTTTTCACAAAAAATTTTTAGGTCGTCAGCAAATAAGAGAAAATTACAAAATTTTATGACTTTACCAATATCATTTATAAAGATTAAAAATAACAATGGTCCCAAATTAGATCCTTGAGGAACCCCTGAAGAGGTATTAAATGTTTCAGATTGATACAGTCCATATGACACATATTGCTTACGATCTGTAAGATAATTTGTGAATAGCTTCAGAAGAATGTCGCTAAAGCCAATCCTCTGAAGTTTCAGAAGCAAAAGTTGGTGATCTACCTTATCAAACGCTTTGGAAAAATCGTTGTACGAACAGTCTACTTGAGCACCTTTGTCGAGTGACTTAGTGACAAAATTCGTAAACACCATCAAATTTGTATTGGTTGAACGCCCAGGCCGAAATCCATGTTGTTCGTTTGATATGAATGGTTCTAATTGGGGATTGACAAAATGATATATCAACCATTCAAATGCCTTTGCAGGAGCAGATAAAATTGCCACCGGCCTATAGTTTTCGATACATGTTTTATTCCCTTTTTTAAACACTGGAGAAATTTTGGAGATCTTCCATAACTCCGGAAAGACACCTGTTTTTAAGGACAGATTGAAAATAACAGTTAGTGGTTTTTTGAAAATGTGTACACAACTCTTCAGCACAGCGGTTGGAACAAAATCGGGACCAAGTGAACAAGTGTTCTTTAAAGAACTAATAGATTTGAAGACATCAGTTTCGCTGAAATAATCTATTGAAATATTTTGCGAGCCTTGAGACGAACTTTGTTTATTTAGATGCACATCTTTATTCGGAGTAGAACAGTAAAGCTTGTATCAATTGGCGGTCCTCCAATCATTCCCGTGAAAAAAATACGACAATCCGTTAGCCAGGCTTTTATGAGGCTGGTTAGATTTTTATGGGTAAGTCTCACCATTATTTTATCATAAATCAAAAATCTTACAACAAAACCGAAACGAAAAATAAACCAAACCCACCATATATAAAGCAAGTCAATCATAGATATTTAAATAATTAATTTAAAATTGATTTTTTTTTACATTCTACCGTATCGCTTATTCATTTTTAAATAATACTGATTATTTTTTTAAATTTATTGTTCATTGATTTTAAAAAAATTCGGAATGAAAAATAAGTATCATTTTTTACTTCTCATTTCCCTGGTTATGTATCCCTATGCTAAAAATTGTGCCAATCAGTCGCTTCGTTGAAACGTGAAGGAAACACAAACAGACACACTTTGACATTTATAATATTAGTATGGATGGGAGGACGGATAGTATAGAGGGATTCAATGAGGAAGTTAAAAGATTATCAAAATAATTAAATAAAAATACATATTTATGTATCGTGTTGTTATCGCTACGATTTTTTTAATTATTTAACTACTCCGCGCGTTACATTTGTTTTATTTGGTGAGTTATTATTATTATGGATAACTTATATAGCGCCATTTACGTAATATCATACCTCAAGAAGGCTTTACAAAGTAATTATATAAGTAAATTGATTAAAATTTTAACATTTTGAATTTGTAATTGAAGCAAAACAATTTCCTTTGTTATCACATTCTACGGATTTATTCAAATGATTCACAGAACAAGTGGGTTTTTAGACTTTTTCGAAACATCACTTCACTTTCACAGTTTCGCACCTCTGCAGGGAGAGCATTCCATGCCATAGTGCCTGCGACCGCAAATGCGCGTTCACCGAATTTAGTGCGCTGTTTCCGTAGAGGTATAATAACTTTTCCTCTCGGCGTAGATGTAGCTGATCTAAGCGTAAGACGTCTGTCAGATAGTTTATCTGGAATATAATGTTTCCTTAGATAATCCGGAGAAGAGTTGTGCAGTGACTTATACATTAGCCAACAGAGTTAGTATTCCACCCTCTGTGGAAAACGTAGCCAGTGTCATTCCCGAAGCAGTAAAGCGATATTACTGAAGTTAGAGATTTCGAAAATAAGTCTCACTGCGGCATTCAATACAGACTGTAGGCGAATCATTTTATTAATTGGTACACCTGCGTAGATACCATTACAATAATCGACTCTAGACACTACAAACGCATTTATTAATTGACGGACGACATCTACTCTGATTAGTGAGTTAGCTTCGGGTAAACCGAAAATCAGAACACTGGATCATTGATTGATTTAGAAGTTCTTTTGATGTCATTTCATTTTTTTTTTCATAATTTTTAGAGAAAGTTCGCCGTACAATTGAATGCTCTAATTTTTACAATGTGTAAGTAAACGATTTTTATAATTCTACTAGCACTGAACTTCCTCATTTGAAATCACATAAAGCTCATTTAAAAGTAAAGGGATTATTGACACACCTATCCTTTTGTTGCTCTAGGGGAGTAATGGAGAATGAAGGCTTTATTTACTAATTAAATAAGTCTTCAATCTGTTATATATTTGTCCTTTTTTTGCATTTGTTTTATCAATATGTTTACTTCTATTTCTCCCACAACATTAAATATTTTCTTTACCTAATCAGTGCATGTAAATGTTGCTTTTTAAAATGCATGGCATGTTGGTTGTATATTTTTGTACAACAACTATGTATAGGTGTAAAATGGATTTTGCATGTTGGTTTAATCGGTGTCCTGAAGAAGAGACGAGCATGTCTCGGATCCGGTAGACAAAAAAAAGGCGGTAAGTGGTTATATACAAATATGTATTAACATTTAGTGAAATGTTATCAACTTTAAATTAGACCCAATCACCATTTTTTAAACTAACGAAAAATCTCATATTTTGAATTTTTATTAATACTCGTATCAAGGAATCACGCTAAAATAATAGTAATATGAGATTTTTTTATTAATAAAAAAAAACAAAAAAAACTTTCAAGAAGTCAACTACGAGTACCTGAAGGTAAAATGGTGAATGTTACACAGTAAGTAAAGTGGCCACTTAAACAAGCCAATGATAGGTCATAATATATGTAAATGCCTAGACTTTCATATTCCTATCTCTAAAATAATCACAATATTTTCTGCAATTTGTCAGGCTTCATTTTTGTTGAAGAAATATCTAATACCAATAATTGTAAATGTTAAGTTTAAAAAACTATCCTTGTAATTATCATAAGCTTACTATCTGACTTTTTTCTATAATGTCAAACAAATATGTGGGAGATACATAAATTATATATTTGACTCTTTCAGAACCACATTTCTGCAGATATTTTTTTAAGTATTCTGTAAGCACTGGTGTATTTTAGTAAGTCTTTTTTATTTTGGAATTTATTTTACATTTACTTTTTAAAATACTGTCTCAAACTAAAAATAATAAATCATCAAAATTCATCAATCATTTTTTAAAATTAGGTTCATTCTAAATTTGCTGCAACAGAAAGAGAAAACATTATTGAGGAGGGAATATGGAAGTCTAGGCATTTGCAGGGATTATGGTCTGTCATTAGATGGTTTAAGTGACCACTTTACACACTGTGTAACATTCACCATTCTGTCCTCGTTTAAACATCCACATTTCCTAAACTCTTCCTTTTGTTGACTTTAGTGAAGCAAAGGAGCTGAAACCTTAATCATGTGGGTGAGATTCATCCATTCATCAACGTCTGAAAAAAAAAAACAATTTTTATATTTCTAACCAGTTAGATTAATAAACAATGTTTTGAGCTTGTTCAAATGTTTGAAGACAAGCTCTTTTATTTCACAAAAGTCAACAGATAGAAGAGTTGAGAAAATTTGTATGTTTAAACATTGGCAGAATGGTAAAGTGGCCACTTTATCAGCCAATTATAGGTCATAGCCCTGCCCTGTAAATGCTAAAACTTCCATATTCCTTTTTCAAAAATGTTATCCCTCTCTGTTGCAATATATGGCTTGTCAGTAGGTGGGAAAGAGGAGATTTGGAAGGAGGTTATGAAAAATACACCACAACACACAGACCAATTAATAAAAAATCTTTCTTGAATTTTTTTCTTGCATCTGGCTGGAATCAAACCCGCAACGCCAGTCTCACAGTTAGCTGTCTAAGTAACTGCGTTACGGCGCCTGATCTTAATAACTCCCTAGGTACGAAATCCAGACTGTTTATAAACATTTGAACATACTAACTACATGATTTAACAAAAACTTTACGGGGTTTTTTAAATTGCCGATTCAATATCAACCGAGAACTTTAACTTTTTTTCAATATTATGTATCTTTTTTGGGTGATACCGTGTATGTTGGATTTGATCCGACGTTTCGGCTACCATTGCAGGAGCCATCTTCAGGGAAAACTGTGTGTTTTATAGAGAAATGTATGTGTTTCCATCCATAAAAACATAGACAATTTATTAATGCAAAACTTTATGGTTGCCATCTATAAATATATTTTTTTAAATTATTCCTTAATTTTATATTTTATTTTCGACATCCAGTAAGAATCTCCAATCCATAGCATGCATCAACTTTTTTGACTTCCTACGACAAATGTCGTGAAAGAGCTAGGTCAACACCTTCCGCAACTTGACAACACTCCCGTCTTTCCACGATTCTGGCAAAAGGTTATGGACCTTTTTGCCTACGTAATAGTGTTGTCTCGATGCCAGAACAGTGTTAACCCCTTCACTTAGTAACAGATCCCTATTAGGGTATCTTGTATTATGGTTATGGTTGACACTCGGGTAAATGTCTCTATTTATGTGTGTAACCACAACCGTTCTCAATATATACTGTTGAATAATATTCAGTACTCTGAATTCTTTGAAGAGCAAGTCACTTAGATGGCAAAATGTTTTTTTTTAAATGACTCAGATTGAAGATTTCTGTGCAATTGCTACAGGTTCAAGAGCGGTTAGATTCCAGAGCGGTTCAATTAGTATAAGATTTTCGGCGGCCGAATTTCGTGAATCCGAGTATAGTAGTCGGTATAAAGTATCGTTTACATATGGACAATACAACAGAAAGGGCAATATTGTTTTGTCCCAGCTCCGTGAACAGCATCGACCGCGCAAAACAGAACGCTGGGACAATACGAAAATTCGGCCGCAGCGTAGCGCTGCGAAAATGAATACACGATGTCGTTTATTAAGATTTTAATTTTTGGTTTGGTTGAAAGTTTTTGGTGGATGTCACTTTGGTACCATCTCCCCCTCCCAAAAACTCTGCGACCTAGAGTATGCCGATGATAGGGTTATAATTGACGATTTAGTCGAGGGTCTTTAGCTCACTTTAGATATGATAAATAGGTACTCCGCATGCATGACTTTGAAAATTAATATTGTGAAAACCCATGTACTGTATAATACTTCGTGCCTTGATGCTCAAAATCCCCTGACTATCAAACCAAATCATAGAAAGGGTCGAGAGTTTCAAATATTTGGGAGTATATGTTACAGAAAATGGCAGCTTTAAAAAAGAACTGGGATTACGGTTATGAGTAGCAGGTGCCACATTTAACAGTATGAAAGCTGTCTGGAGATCAGATATTTACTCAGTGAAAACCAAATGACGCCCATATAACGTCTGCATAACACCTATTCTCCCCTACGGATGCGAATTGTGGCACCTTACTAGGAAGCCAAAACAGCAAAATACTGAGTCTCGGAAGAATCTTGGGTGAGCGGTGGTTTGACTTTGTGAGGAATGAAGAAATAAGAGAAAGAACGCAGCAAACTCCGGTGACAACTGTCATCAAGCGGAGGCGATACGATTGGCTTGGTGATATACTCCTGAGAGTCTTAACTACGCTTGCCTATTTTACAAGGTATCAGTTTCTTGACGTCCCGGACGTCTACTGCTGAGTGTTCGTCAGCAGTCTATGTCAGAACTTCGAGACGAGAACATGATTTGGGAGGACGCAAAGGAGTTGGCAGCCGATAGCGATGCATGCAGGCTCTTTGTGGATACCGCATGCTCCAACTGGGGAGCGGACATGGAATGATGATGATGACTTTGGGTTTCTCAAATAACCGATTCAATCATGTGGTTTGACTATATTCTTCACGACAACTATTGGTAATTTTCTGAACCAGATGATTCTGGTCGTGGTTTCTACCATTAATAAAAAAGTTGGAATATCGGTATTTAAAAAAATATACTCGTCGTTCTTTGATTTCGGTACAGATTTATTTTAATGAACCCCCGGCTGAAAGGGTTATACAAATACATTCATGTTTAATATTCACCTGCCGGCCGGTTGAATGAATGTTCTTTTATACAAGAGGAAGCTATTAAATTTTCGATTGAACATTTTAAGTGAAAGATGTTTGGCAGGATTTTAACACGTATGTACTTATATATAATATACATGTTCTGAAGAAGTACAAACGAACGAATTCCCATACTCACTGATTTACAAAGAGAGCTTTGATTAATTTTACATAGAGCACAGCGTCAGCACACCGAATGCAGCGGATCCGGAAGTTTTTGTTACGTGGAAGGTAAGGATTTCCTCTAGCCTTTCCTCTGAGCCCCCTCCTCACTTCATAGTATGGTGTAGATATTTAGTCAATTTTAAAAATACCAATCAATCTTTTGTTTTATAATGAAAATTCTTTAAAATACTTATCATGTGTAGATTTGTTGCAACAGATAGGGAAAACAATTTTGAGAAGGGAATATGGAAGTCTAGGCATTTACAGCACTTGATACGCTGTGTAACATTCAGCATTCTGTAAATGTTAAATTATCCACATTACCTCAACCCTTCCATCTGTTGAGTTTTTTTGTGAAGTCAAACCAATATTGAATCTCCTACTCCAAAAATGTATAGTTCATTTTATGTTTTATATAAATATTTTATAAAATGCACAATTAAGGAACAGGTAAACAGGTAAACTTAAATTAAATATAAACATAATTACGTAGTGTTTATAAAGTCTTCTTTGTGTATTCTCACGAAAAAACGGGTAATCCCAATGATGTCACATTATTTTTATTTTTATTATTAATCATTGTTTATAATGTAAAACAAAGAAATAAAATAAGAGAGCTGAAACCATTATCATGTGGGTGAGATTCATCCGGGTGAACTATTTCACCTACTAGGCAACTCCTGAAAACAATTTCTATTTAATGATTTAATTTTTTGTAAATATTTTACCAGATAGATATTTTGAGCATGTCAAAATGTTTGTAGTCTGGCTGGATTGCCTTCCTAGGGAGTTATTACAGATCTAAATTTGTTGCCTAGTAGATGAAATGATTCTTAACCACATGATAAAGGCTAACTTCACAAAACTGAACAGAGGGAAGAGTTGAGGAAATGTGGCTATTTTAACATGGGCAGAATGATGAATGTTGCAGTGTCTAAAAGGGGCCACTTAAATCAGATATTGACAGGTCGTAAGCGCTGTAAATGCCTTGACTTCCATATACACTTCTCAAAAAGGTTTTCCCTCTCTGTTGCAATAAGTTTCAATCTTAACAAAACTCTAGTGAATGAAATCCAGCCCTGTCTACAAACATTTAGACATACACAAAATATAAAAAAATATTGCTACGTGAGTACCTCAAAATCATTTGATATAATCAATAATTTGTCATACGTACTGAGTATATAAAATCATGTTGTGATGATTGACCCTGATGATGGAAAGCGTGATTCACAGTCGGTTTTAATTACACAATTGAACTCATAAAGACGCTGTCGCATTCCTCAACTATATCCAGTTGCACGATTGTCTGTAAAATATGTATTGTTTTTATTTATTTATTCAAATCATAGTTTAATTCTTTTATTTATTTTATTTTTGACATATTTAAAAAATCACATAGAAAGGATCTAAACAAACAAACAAACCATTACGTCGTTTTCCCGTAAGGGTAGACAGAGAGGATAGAACGCCACAACACTCTATCTTTGCATACAGATCTCGCTTCCTCTACATTCATACATCTTCTCATGCACGCGCGCCGATTATTCCGACTTTTGACATTTCCATATTTAAGTATTTGTTGGATTAGGTCATGCCATGTCTTTCTCGGTCTTCCTCTATTTCTGCATCCATCAACATTCGCATTGTAAATATTCTTAGCCGTTCTCTCGCTGTCCATTCGTTCTACATGTCCAAACAAGCGCAGAGCTCGTTTCTTGATTTCGTCGATAATGCTTGTCTCAGCCTTACATAATGTACGGATCTCAACATTTATGCATCTATCGTACATAGTTTTACCACACATTCGCCTGAGAGATCGCATTTCGACAGCATTCAGCCTACTTTCATCTCTATTTATCCAAGTCCATACTTCGCTCTTAAACATCAGGGACGGGACCAGGACTCCGTTGTGAACTGCCAATTTTGCCTCTTGTGACAAGCATTTATTTGCCAAAGTCGATTTAAGTGCACCGTTCACTCTGCTCCCGGCACTCACCCTCCTTTCAATATCTTTCTCAGTCATTCCATCCCTAGTGAACATACTTTCCAGATACACAAATTCCTCTACTTGTTTTAGTATAACTCCATTCACAGTGATTTCACATTTAGTCATACTTTCGTTTCTTTTAAAAACCATCACATTCGATTTATCGACATTCATCCGCAAATCGCTTCTCTTGCATACATCGTAGACCTTTGTTACCAAGAATCGCAGTTCCTCTTTGTTGTTAGCAAGGAGTACAGCATCGTCAGCATACAAAAGACGATTGACTTTTAAATCACCCATTTTTGCTCTCATTCTTAAGCCTTTCAGTTCTTTCATGCAGTTATCGATATACACGTTGAACAGCCATGGTGACATAACACATCCCTGCTTCACTCCTTTATGAATGTCAAACCACGATGTGTATGATCCGTTTACCCTAACGCATGCTGTGCTGTCTTTATACAGAGAAGCAATAGCACGTGTTAGATTTCCGCTTACTCCGTACTCCGATAACACCTTCCATAATTTTTCTCTGTCAACTCTATCAAACGCTTTTTGCAGATCGACAAATGCGCAGAAAAGCTTTTGGTTTTTAGCAAGAAATTTCTCTGTCATGTTTCGTAAAGCAAATATTTGATCCATACATCCTCTTCCATTCATAAAACCGCTCTGAATATCCCAAACTCGATCCTTTGTAACTTTTCTTACTCTCTCAATCAGTATTCTTCCATACATTTTGCCAACAGCGCCCAAAAGACTGATTGCTCTATAATTTCCGCATTCCGCAGAAAGGATCTATCGGCTCCAATATTTTTTATTTGTCTATTTTATTTTTTTTTTGTATTTTTATTTTATTTACTTATACGCCCTAGGGGCTTGTTACGTTTATTATACATTCAAGAGCAGCAGTATAACATAAGTAAATGAAGTTAAAAGTAAGAATAACATAAGAATGACTCAAAGAAACGATTACGAACGACAACTTTAAATAAGGAAATGTATACACATAGGTATATTAGGTATATGGGTGTACATTAATATATCAAATATATTTACAAATATAAACATATACACATACACACACACTATATGCATACATACACACACACCTACACCCCTTGAGGTGATTTTCACAAAAATTGGCGCTTCATAAATTATCCAACTATATATATATATATATGTATATATATACAATTAAGAAATTTTATACCGATTCCTGTATAGCCTTTAATTTATAAGGGCAATGCCTGTTCTAAGGAACGAATATGTTTTGGCAAAAAAAATGTAAGAACGTATGCATTTGCTAAAGTGTAAGTACACATTGTGAAATATTTTTATTTTATTTATTAGGGGATATCAACAGCAATTCATGTGAAAAAAATTAACAAATAAAATATACAGTAAACAAATCCAATGCCGGATATCCACGAAAATATATGAAATATACATAAATCTGTTTCTTTGCGTGTGTAAAATATGTTTAGAAATTAGTTGTGAACGTGAGTGGACATGTGTGTGTATATTATTGCACAAGTTTTAAAAAGATATAAAATATGCAATTTGGTTTTTAAATTAAGATTTTATAAAAATGAAATGGAGAAACTACTTATATGTAATTACTATTTTTATACTATGCATGTATAATTACGAATATGATATAAATGTATGTACATAACATGTAGCATGTAGGTGTGTTTATAATATAAACAGATTATCTACAAATTAAGTTACAATAATTGTAAACAGGTTTTCTGACTCCTTGCTTCTCATGTCAATCAACCATTCGCCATTTTTTTTTTCAAAACATGTTCTACTTTCGTTTTTCCAGATGTAAGGCACTAAGTTATACCATTTGGGTCCCGTAAGAATAAAAGATCTTTGAAACACCGCTACACGTGCTCTGGGCATCATTAAGTCATTCCTTACAGAACTTCGTATATACATTGATTAAATATAAAGACGCAAGTTACAGTGTCACAACCACGGGTGATATTTCAAACGCCCTCGTAGCCGTAGAAGAGCTTTTATCTCGCGTATTTTTACACAACACATGCGAGATAAAAGTGTTCTCCACGGCCGCGAGAGCGGTTTAGAATAGCACCGCAGCCGTGAAACGAACGTTGTTGTAAAAAGGGATCAGTGGCAAACAAGCTCCCGACGTCACTGCGACCTGTGTAGATATATTCTGCCGTTCTTACGAAGAGTACAGTATCTAGCATTTTGAATACCATTTTGTAAGTACATATTCGGAATCACGAAGAAAAGATATTTATTTGAGTATTACTCGCGTATCAATATTCCTCCTATGAAATCCAGGACGCAGAAATGCAGTATTATGCAGTAATATTAAATGTTCAGTTAATTTAGTTTTATTTGTGTTCAATTTATCTTTTGAATTCAAATATTAATCTTAATATGAAAACTATTGTAACAATAGATCTTCACAGGTTGCAGTGACGTCAGGAGCTTGCATACCACTGATCCCCACTTCTAAGAATAAGTATAAAATGAAAATCAAACGAAACTTTCGGCGTTTTTCCTTTTTTTATACTTGGCAAACAGTGATGACATGCATAGTCTTGAAACTGCTTAAAAAACAACATTATGTTATTTTACCGCGTTTTTATCAGAAACATGTCTGACTAAGATACTGCACTCTTCATGCGGAGGGCAGTATTGTAATGGACAAGTCCTGCAGAGCCAACTGAATAGAGGGTGAATCCTTTCGTATTTCTTGCTAAATATCCACCTCCAAGCCTAAGTCCTTATGTATTATAAACAGCAGACGAATATGCCTGAGAGGCCATACTCGAGAAGACAGCTTCAGCTTTAGCTATGCTAAAAAGATAATAAGAAGCAGGACTCTTCAACTCTGGAATATCTGTGATTTGAATGAAACTCCCGGACAAATTACTAAAACGTTTTTCCCTACCATTTAACATACCTTGATTTCGGGAGAATCCAGAAAGCCGGCCTTGAGCCAACCCAAATCCTCACGGGTCGCGGTGGGTTCATGATCTACCTGCATCGCTTCAAGTTCTCCGAGATCGACATATGCCCATGTGTGAAACACCTCAAGATGTCCCACACCTGTTAATGCATTGCTCCCTTTGCTGCTTTCAGAGACGTTAAAGTCAACGTTCAGAATACCACCCCTGATTGTTTTCATAATGATTCGCTTTGGTGTCTGAATTGTTTGTTTGAAATCGCTCTTATCACTGATTTCATTGCTTTTTCTGACTCCATTCTTCTAAGACTAACCGGAACACCGGAAGAGTCATTTCCGCCATAGTCTTTATTTCCAATGTAAGTACCTGGGAAAATACAAGGTGATTTACAATAAAAATTCTTTGGCAACAATAATTGGACAACATCAGTGTGTCTACCTGACTAGTTTAATTACTGTCTATGTCTTCCGTGAATTCGCTATCTAATTTCTTAATCCGAACAATGAAAAACATGTATTTTATTGTTACAAAGTTATTGTTTTACAAAAGAAAATTGCTTTTCACGCGAAACAAAAACTTGTAAGTTAAACTTTAAAATTCACAAACACACATCCGGATTCTCAATTGAAAACGAAGGTGTCTGCACGAAACGGTATTATTTACTTTTCATATTATTTCACACATAGATTTTTTAATTTTTAATAAAAAGTTTTTTTTTATTTTCTTAAAAAAGTAACTTTATTAAATATAATCGTACATAAAGTTTTAGATTAAAATTAAATAAAAATTAGAAAAAAATAAGGATTATAAACAACCATAAAAGTCCATAAATAAACAAAAAAAACTCAAAGTCATCTCGCTGTAGGAAATCAAATCTTGGACCCCTATTGCAATGGGAAGATAATAGTGTATCTTCATTGTGTATGAAGTAAAATTGATTTGTTTTACGAAAATGTGTAAATGTAATTTTTTGTTTTTTTTTTCGAAACTTGTTTGATTACATGTTACCGACGAAGATATTTGTATTTTTTATACAAAACATTTTCGCACAGAAAATTCGGTTTTACTTTAAACACAATTGAAGACAATTGTAAATAAATTTTCCATATTACTTCGTATGCAAAAGCATTTCATTGAATTTCAGATTTTTTTATATCGCAAGGTTTTATAATTCATCATTCGTTTGTAATTTTTTTACATTTTCATTACTTATTTACTTGTTCACTTTGCTTTTATTTGTAAAAAAAGTGTATGAACGTATTAAACATGTTAGAAAAGTATAAATTAAGATTTCCATCCAAGTTAACTATCAAATTTGTGGCTTACTAGTAGCGAATTCAAACCGTGTGTATTCAAACTGGTTTTTAATTAAATGCATATAACGCACTCCCAAAACGAACAAGCAAAGTTTTTAGAAATCTAAATTATGCAAATATTAGCGTACCTCTCTCGCACAGTGATTTCATATTGAGGTAAAAGAGAACTGTCCAAAATTCGGTGCATTTCACTAGTGCACATGCTTCACGAAAGTTTATTATTAAATTAATTGCCCACAGATGGTGCTCTAAAATGCTTTCAGCGAAACAATATACACTTCCAGTTCAAAGCTGATTGATTGCCGGTCATAAAAAACAACATGCGCATTCTAATTATTTGAATTACTCTTCATAATTACATGATTTTAATGACGGATAAAACACCCGCTTGGGGAATATATTTCAGTCAGAATAATAATCATCGCTTCAGTTAGAAAATACGCCAGCTAATATGTATTTTAGACAAACATACGTTATGCCTTAGAGGCAAAACAAAATATTGTAGAACGATTGTTTAATTCAAATTATGTCTGTACACTGCGAATGTTCACCAAGCCTGCCCTATATGCTGTATGTAAAAACATCACTTTTTTTCAGAGAATTCCTCCGACATTCGTTGGGAAACATAAGAGCACCAAACGAAATACTGAATGGGTTATAATACTCTAAAGAAATTGAAAAATACTGGTTAAATCTCCCGGGCCTAGGGGGGTATCTAAGGTCCCCCTGGTAGCAAATTTGTTAAATATTTTTTTAGTTGATCATCATATTGATTTCATTTTTTACATAATCCTCCAAATTATTAAAATATTTTGCCACTGAATTCTTTCAATAATACTTTCAACCTATCAATGCTTTCGCCCGTGCAATCAGCAAACAATGCAATTCATCGCTTTACAGTTTAATAATATTTGATATGTTAGTCAGTTCGCACGTATATTTTTGCTTTTTTGGCGTAAATTTCCTGCCATAACTAGAAAAAAACTGATATTCGTGCTTTACATAACACGCATCCTGCTCTCTACTCCCCGTGATATTTCCCCGCTAACACGTAGATATCAGTGTTGTTCAAGTTGTCGGAGAGAGAGCGGCGCAATGCCATATGGCATCCTCCTCGCAACAGTGTTTCATGAAAAAAATTATGAATTTCGCAGAAAACTCATAATATTATGAAATAATTTTGCTAACACTACCATGACAATCATTATCTGGTCAATTATTACAATGAAAATCACAAATATATAATAAAAAAATAAAAAAAAAAATTAATTAAATGTCTATCATACAGAAATAATTGCCAATTCAATAATTACAATGAAGCTAGAGTAAATTTAAAAATAAACTCTTTGAATAATAGACGACAGATTGCTGACCAAATGTTTCTATTTAAGCTTTTAAATGGTATTACTGAGTGCCTCAATTTACCAAGTTTAATAAATTTCTATGTACCTTTTAAACGAACCCGTCACACCAAATTATTTTACTGCACCGATGTAAACACTAATGCAGCAATAAATTCGTGCATTTATATAATATGCATTTTATCTAATAATATTATTGGAGCCAATGCGAGTGATATCTTCAACTTGAATAATAATCAATTCAAAAGGGAAATCAGCGACAGCTATTTTTTCATTTTATTTTAAATTTACATTGTGAAATATGTAAAAACATTTTTATTTATGCTTTTCGAAATTCTATTCTTGTGTAATATAAATTTATTTATGACACATTACGTTTATTGATAATTTTAATTTTGAGATCATTTTTAGTCTAGTTTTAAGTACCTATTATATTACAACCGTATTATTGTATATGACTGTAGATTTCAATAAATAAATAAAAATAATAAAAAATTACTAGACTAATTTTTGAAAGCCGTATTTATAGCATTTAAGCTGGGGGGGTATTCGTGGTACCCATCTCACAAACTCGCGGAATTTTTTTACCTCGGAAAGGTCTTAAAGTCTTCTTTTTTATGATCTTAATGTCCTCTTTCGCGTGGCGAGAAATAAGTATTTATTCCATTTGCTAGTCTGTAGCACTAACTATGCACAACACTCTTTCCTCTATCGTTCTTGCTCAAACCATAATGTTTTTTTTCCATCAATTGACATATTTAACATGCCCCTTAATTTATTTAAAAATAAATTTAGACTTGTTCTTTCTAGCTGTAATACGCTCCCACTTACTATTTAATGATGCTCACGCTTACACACACCTGAACAGTTACTCCCACACAAATACACATAAACACACCTCTACACTTACTCTCATACAAATACACACTAACACAATCTTTTGTTTTACCACAATTTAATATGTATGATTTTTATTTAGAATTTTCGCTGGTCTGTCTGTAAACCGTATCTTTTTTATGTTATTATATCATTGTCAACTGTTTGTTTCTGTAAAATGAACAAATAATGGTAAAAAAATAAAGAACAAAATAATTCCCGCGTACAGGCAATCCCAAAATCAAAAACTGACAAAATGGTTAGTCTTAAATTAAATTATTTTTATGAAAAATCATTTGAATCAAAAATATATTATTGTTAATATACAAATCGTCCCGCGGCTAGTGTCGCAAACTCACAAATCAAAGGTCCGAGGTTCGTACTCCGCTCTACCGCAACCTGATTCCTATTTCCTTATAATGATTTATTTACAACATATTGAAAGTGGCTCTCAAAATGGAAATATTTGTGTAAATAAAAAAAAAACTGATTGAAAATATAAAATGTTATTATTACATTTAAGAAAATTTATAATTAAAAATTACCCTAATTTTACCGGACCGAGCGGATTGGCGCGATACGTATAAAACAGGCCCGAGCATGACATACACAGTCAATCATTTTTATGATAGAAATATATAAGACGCTTAACATATTGATGACCATTTTAAAATCCACTGACTTAAAAGTTTGCTACTTAAACTATTTTGATAAGGACTTACATGAAACATATTTAAAAAATTACCGAAGGTACCTAAGGTAACGAAATGATTTCGGTTCTTCGAAATACATTATACCCACAATTATTAATTAGAATTTTGAAGCTTTCTAGCGATTGTTAAGAGTTATTTGAATTACTCCAACTTCATTCCCGTTTTCTAATTGTAAATTATTTATAACTCGTTAAATATGGCCCCAAAATTAAAACATTTTAGTAAAATATTAGAACGAAAATATTTTTTCTTTGAAAAGAGATAAAAAAAAATTGATTTTAATTTCGGTAAAAATTTATGTAAAACTTTTTAATAAAACCATTTATTTCGTCATTGTTACATAAATACTTGCAAAAGCGCTATTTTCGTAATATAATACTTTAAAGGGCTTCACAAAGTAATTCTGTGAATATCTCTGTCTGTTAACAGTCGCATCTCGCCCATAATTAAAAAAAAGGTTTTCTTGTATTTATTAAAACAAAAAAAAACAAACATACAAACCGGCGTGGCGTTTCAAACCCAAAAAATCAGAAAATGACTTCTTAACGAGAGGACATGTACATTGGCATAACAAACAAAAAAATAAAGAGAGGATACATTATTTTTTCGTGTTTTATATTTTTTCTACGTATTATCTATAATGGCTCATTGATATCCATCGTACAAATCCACATTTGTGCTACGTCTGATATAAGCTTAAAGAAGCTCAGAACCTGATGCCTCGTAAAATTGGCAAGCAAAAGGATTTAAGCCATTGGGTATTTGCGGCTCAAATTCTATTGCTCAAATGTGTATAAGACCTACGCAATTCGTAAAATGTACATAAAAAACTTTGGTTTGAAACCTTTGTCCTAAAAGCATTCGCTTTGTAAAGTAAGGACTCTAAATCGGGCTATAATTTGCATTTCAAAGTAAAAAAAATGGGAAAATTAAATTGATTTTTTTTCTATGCAATACATTGAGTATGTCCAAATATTTGTAGACAAGGCTGGATTACAATTTATTTTTTATTCATTGCATTTTTCTTATTAACTTCCTTATTTCATCTCAGAAATATTTTCTCTCTTTGTTGCAAAATAAAAAAAAACATCACTACGTGTAAAGTGCCTTGGCAGTTTCTCATGGCTAGCAATGTAATAAAAAACTAACATCTAGGTACAATTATATCCTCTACACCGGTGTTTTTTTTCTCATAACGTGATGGCATGAATTATTTATAAGGGGATTTGGTTCACATTTGGATTAATGTGCCAATAAAAATACAACAATGTCGACCCGACGCCGACTACAGTTTTAGGCCGTTGACATTTATGGCTCTGTTGTGTAACATTGAGGAAAGATCAGTGAAATTAGAAACTTTAACATTCGACGTTATTACGATTCAAAATCATTCATTGGTGTCATCTATAAACTGTCAGTCTTGTGACCATACCCAATAGCGTGTAATCGAAGCAATGATGTGCGTTATTCTTTGAACGTAAGAAATATATATATGTGTGAAAAACTTTTAAAAGATAGTGCAATCAACGTGAATAAGTACATATTTCCAAAATTACTTGCAAACGAGTGGAGGAGTGTGAAAAAAAGTACATATTTTATGAGGGCAAAATTGATTTTAGATTTTTTTTATTATTAACGGAGCCTTTGTTGGCTGATTTAAGTAATACGCTGTTTAGAAAAAGTACAGGCAATTCGATGGTCCCTACGTATGCTACTGAAACGGAATTTTGCTAGGTTTACAGGAAAGCAAATAAATAGCATGGTATTTTTTTAGAAG